>NC_134440.1:0-212615 GCF_030867145.1 Opisthocomus hoazin | reverse complement strand
TCTGGCACCCCAAAATCCCTCCCAAGCCACACAGGCTGAGTCCAGCAGCATTCTCCAGCCTCTGTGCACCCAAAATCCCTCCCAAGTCATACAGGGTGCAACGAGCAGCATCCTCCAGCCCCTGTGCAACAGCACAGCTGGGTCCAACAGCATCCTCAAGACCCTCTGCACCCCAAAATCCCTCCTAAGCCACACAGTGTGCAACCAGCAGCATCTCCCAGCCCTCTGCACCCCAAAATCCCTCCCAAGCCACACAGGCTGAGTCCAGCAGCATTCTCCAGCCTCTGTGCACCCCAAAATCCCTCCCAAGTCACACAGGGTGCAACCAGCAGCATCTTCCAGCCCCTGTGCACCCCTGTACGGGGGCCGTACGGGGTGCACAGGGGCTGGAAGATGCTGGGGATGGATAAACGCCAAAAACCCAAAAAAAACCCCAATAAAGGGATGAAACACTCGAGGGAGCCGTGACACCAGAAATGAACTCCGACAGAGGGGGAAAAACCCTCGCTGAGCTCTCAAGGAGAAGATTTGGGGGTGGGGGGGGTCACCTTCCACCAGTGAACGGAGAATGCCACCCTGTCTCCCGCAACTTGGCAACAACCAGTGGAAAAATTATTCCCCCCTCCCCATTTTCCCATAGGATGAGTCCACGGAAACCCGAGAGCAAAGTTCTCATTTCCGACTCCATTGTGTCCGACTTTTTTCGCGGCGTTTCCTGCCTTTTGTGAACCCCCCTCCCCGGCACAACCCCGGCGTTGCCGGCTCACAGAGCTCCTCTGTTCCCCCTTCTTTATGCGGCTGCAGCTGGTGTCCCCGTCCCCCGTGTAGGTGCCTGAGCGTGGGGGCAGCGACAGGGGTTGATGCCCCCGTGGTCTTTGCCAAGCGGGATCGGGGAGAGGGTCCCGGGGGATTTGCCGCGTCCTGATGTCCCGGTTGCTTCCCGCTCCGAGTGGATCCAGGTGGCCAGTGCCTGGCACTCTGTGGGTCTCCATCCCGCTGTCCTGCTTTGCAAAGAGCACCCATGGGTGCTGGGTGGGGTTTGCTGGAAGGTGGGTGCTGCACCGTCTCCATGGTCCGGCGTGGTGGAGGCAGGATGGCCGCCCGTGCCGGTGGGATGGGGCCGGCTCCGGAACGCTCACCCGACTCCCGCAACGGCATTGGCACCCTCGGGATGAAGATGCTCCCACTGCCGGGTCCTGCACCCGCAGCAAGACGTGCATCCCACCCACCCACTGCCTCCACGCTTCCCCGGGGGCTGCCCACCGCCCGCTGCCCAAATCCTTCCTCCCGCTCTTCATCTTCCTACGCTTCATCCAGAAAGCCGGTGGCACCGGCGGGGTCTGACCTGCACGAAGCGTCATGCACAGGTCGGGGATTAGAGGGGCTCATCTGGGAGCCCGGCTCCTTCCCGCACCCAGTGGTGAGGCGGGGTCCCCTCAGCACCCACCTCCCATGGGCCACCCTTCGCTAATGAGCACCGGGCGTGGAGACGAAGTTTCACCCAGGCTTGACCCTGACCCACCGAGCGAAGGGCGGTGGGGACGGTGGAGCCGGAGCTGCTCGGGGACACAAAGCTTCCCGCGGGCTTGGAGGCGGCGAGGGGCAGGTCGGGGGGGAGCGGAGGGACCACGGGCACCCAGCCACCCACCTTCTGGCCAGGCCCCAGCAGCGGCAGCGCGGCCCATGGGCCGCTGGCCGTTTGTCTTGCTGCGGAGTGTGCTGGCGGTGAGTGGTCGGAGCTCTCCTCTCGAGTGGAGATAAATGTCAGAACAGACGCGAGCCAGCGCGCCTTACGGACGGGGATTTAATGGACACCTCTCCCCCCGCCTGCGTCTCCGCGCTGGCAGCCGCCCCGCGCCCGGGGACCGCAGCTCGTGGCCGTGGGGACCAGCTCCTCCCTCAGCGCCGCTTTGGAGCCCCAATGTCACCCCGGGTGGTCCCTCCAGCTGGGACATGGCTTCATGGGGTCCCCCCACCCGTCGGGCCAGCCCGGAGCCCTGACATGCTGCCGTGGCCATCCCTTCATCCAGGTGGGAGAGCCAGCTCTGCCTGGCATGGAGGGATGTCCCCATGTCCCCATCGTTGCCCAGGTCTGGGTCCCCTTCTGCACCCCCAGCCCCACGTCCAGCCCATCCTCGTGCCGTCACCCCAGAAGCACCGACGGCTCTGCCCTGATCTGCTCCCACGAGGCAGCACCCCCATCCCCCGGATCCCCGCCGCACCCCATGTCCCCAGCTCAAGGGGACACAGTGTCCCGGACCCAGGCCGGGTCCGGGGCGGCGGTGGTCGGGGTGACTCCATCCCTCGGTCCCGCTGACTCAGCCCGGCCCCGCTGGGTTCTGCGTCAGCGTCTGCTGGGGCGAGCTGGGACCTGAGTGTCTTTTGAGTCCGAACGCTGGGTTTCTGGTGAAATCCTGCAGCAGTGTTGCCGTGACGACCCTCCTGCAGTTTCCATCCAGAGATGTTTTCCTTTGTTGTGACAGGGACGCGGGGAGGCGGCCGCCGGCGGCTGGGGTGCTCGGCGGCGATGGAGAGGGGCTCCTGCCACGGGGGGCCGGGCCCCGCTGCTGCCCCTGGGAGACCCAGCTGGGCTCCAGCTCGGTGTGGGGCTGGGAAGGTCCCCACGGCTCCAGCACAGCCCTGGCTTGGCCCCGGCCACCCAGGGGACAGCAGAGGGGCCAGAAGCCACACGTGACACAAGTTTGATCGGTCTCAGCCGGGTCTTGCTCCCATCAAGAGCCACAATGTAGAGCTGACGTGGCCAACCCGCAGCACAGGGACAGGCGTGGGGACATTGCTGAATCACGAAGGGGATGGCGGGGTTGGCCCTGTGAAAGCAGGTGGCAAAGCGCCCTCCTCACCCCGATGACAAGGCCAGCTTGGGGGGGCAGCGAGGCCGGGAGCTTTCCGAGCTCCGGGCGCTGCCCGGTTTGGCAGCCGGGGCCGCGGTGCCGTGACCAGGGTGCTGAGCAGCATCACCGCTGCCACCCCGCCCGGTGCTGAGCGCTGAGGACTGGGGCGCTGGGACTCTCCCTACGCAGCGAGGGCCCCCCCAGCTCCCCACGGCCGGAGCACAGCTGCGTGCCCCGGTCCCCGCATCCCCGGGGGTGCACGGGGGGACCCCGTCCCGTGCCCCACGGAGCCGCTTGTTATTCCGCTCAGGTCCGCCGGCAGCTGATGGAGCCGGTTCCAGGAGAGCTGCCACATTCATCGGGAGAGCGGTTTATTAACGAGGCCTCTGCCACCGCAGCTGGGGCCAGCGCTCGGGGCACTGGCACGGGGACAGGCAGCGGGCAGACGGACGGACGGACGGACGGACGGACAGACAGCTCCATGGCGGATGAGCCGGCGGCCGGTGCCTGTCCTGGCGGAGATGCTGGTCCGGAGCCAGGGCTGGAGCAGGGCAGGACGCCGCGACCCGGGGTCTGCTCCGGAGGGGACGGGCTGAGACCGGAGTGCCGCGGACCCGCTGCCACGCTGCCCCCGACCCCTCGCCCGCTGCTCCTCGCCCCGGCTCCAGTTCGTGTCTGTGTTCAGCCCACAGCACCATGAGGGCACGGCTGCGAGGGCACGGAGGGGTCCGGGCTGGGGGCTGCAGCATCCTCCGGGGACACAGGGACCCTGCCCTGGCCAGGCCCAACTCCCCTCCAAACCCGCCGGCAGGATGCATTGATTTTATTTTCTGTTTCCATGGCAACTGCCTCCTTCCCTTCCCCCTTCCAGCAGCCGGACCCGCTCCTTCACCCTCCTGCAGCACCCAGCCCGGGCCAGCACCCACCCCATGGCAGGGACAAGGTGGGGACACGGTGGGGACACGGTGGGGACACGATGGGGACACGCAGTGACCCAGCACGGTCCGCTCCTCCAGGGACTCTCCTGGGTGGCAATGCCCCCAGCTCAGCACCCACGGGCATCTCCCAACCCTGTGGCACCGGTGGGTGACTCCAGGGGAGCAGCCGGCAGGGCTGGCGCAGGACTGGGAGTGGGCGCGGGGGCCACCAAGCCCAGTCAGCCCCTCTCCGATGCCAGCAATAATTAGCAGCGGGGCCGGTGGGGTGCCGTGCTGGTTCATTAACCAGGGCGGTAATTTCTACCCCGACACTGCCCATGCCAGGGCCGCCCAGCAGCATCTCCCGCTCGCAGAGCCAAGCTCGTTACTGGCAGACCCTACCCCGGCAGCTGCTCGCGGCAGTGCCACCTCTCCGGCACCCCACGGACCACGGCACCGGTGAGGAGCCCGGTGCCCTCACCCCTTTTGGAGCAAACACCACTTTGTGGCTTAAAAGCAGGGCTCTAATACCACAATTAATATTATTTCCTTTCATCCATCACCTTCCAGAGCGACGCGCCCGTCGCCACCCCGCACAGCTCCTTCCCAGCGCGGAGATGCCACCGCATCGTTATTCAGCATTAATTACCGGCTGTGCCAAACCCTGCCATTCCCGGCCCCCCCCCGGGACTCCCGGGACCCCCCGGCCCCTCCGTGTGGGAAGCGGGAATAAAGGCAGCGGCGCATCCCGGAGAACAGGCAGCGCCCTGTGCCGGGCGGAGAGGCTGCGGCGTTGAATGGCGCCCGTGCCGCGCTCCCCGGTAATCTCCAGTGTTTTCACGGAAGTGGAAATCAATCGCCGCCAGTAATTAACGGCGAAGGGCACAACACCCGCTTCTTCTTCGGAAACGGCTCCCGGCACCAGCCGGGGTTGCTCAGCAAAACTCAGAGGCTGGCACCCGCCGGCACAAAAGGCACCGGTAGCCGTTTCCGGCACCGCCGGCATCACCGCGCCGGCACGGGGCCAGCGTCTCGGCAGCCCACGGGTGGGAGCTCACACCCGGTGGGGGCAAGAGGGGGGTCTTGGATCCGCGCCCGGCTTGGCACCGGTGGCCTTTCCACCAGCTTTGGGATAAAACACCGCAGCGTCCCCGGCGAGCGGCTGCGTGCCGGGCTGGCCAGCAGCCGGGAGCCGAGGCCGCCAACTGCTCCCATGGCGCGGAACAGCTGCGTTTGCCACCCGCCCCGTTCCTCGAGAGCGAGGAGGGCGAGGAAGATGCTGAGGCTGAAGAGCTCCGGGCCGGAGCCGTGTCCCCCACATCCAGGCGGTCACTTGCGTGGGAGGTGACGATGGCAGCGGTGGCACAAATGGCAAATCTGGCCCCGGCGCACGCGGAGCCCGGGGGCAATTCAGGCTCCTGCGGTTTTTGACCCAATTTCTCAGGCGAAACTCGGCTGGGGGGGGAGAAGAGGAGGAAGGAGGAGGAAGACGAAGCCCGCCACGCGTGCGCTGCGATGTGTCACCGCACGCGGGGGCGTGCCCGTTGCTACGCATGTGCCGGTGTCTGCGCAGCCCCCCGAGCTGCGCGGCGAGGGGGAGGTGACGGCTTTGCAGCACTCCTTGGGTTTTATTTTCGCTGGTGGCCTCGGCGCGGCTGCCGTGACTCACGCCAGCAGCCCAGCACCCGGGTGGGTTTGGGGGGTGGCAGCGGGGCCGGCTGGGACCGGGGGGACCACCTCGCCGAGCACTGGGGCCCATCTGCAAAGACCCAGGGCCATGGGAGAGCGCGGCGGCACCGTACGCCCACGAAGGATCATTTTAAGAAGCTGCCACATTATCTGTGCGTGGGGGGGTGATTTCTCCCCCCAGAGCTGCTCCGGCTCCCCGCAGCGCCCAGGTGGGCTCGGGGGAGCAGCTCGGCTCTGCCTGGATGGGGTCCCCGTGGGAGAGCCGGACTGGTCGTGCTGGGCAGGAGGCACCGGTGGTGGGGAAGCAGGGAGGGCTTGGATTTCCCGGTGCTTTGTGCTGGTGACTCGCATCCAGGGGGATGCTGGGATGGGCAGGGGTGGTGGGAAGGGCAGGGTGCTGGGGTGTGCGGAGATGCTGGGGTGTGTGGGGATGGTGGGATGAGCAGGATAGCAGGGGGCACAGGGTACTGGGGTGAGCAGGGACGGTGGGATGTGCAGGGTGCTGGGGTGTGCGGAGATGCTGGGGGGCACAGGGTGCTGGGATGTGCAGGGATGAGCAGGATGGTGGGATGAACAGGATGCTGGGGTGTGTAGGGATGGTGGGATGACAGGATGCCGGGGTGCACAGGGTGCTGGGATGAGCAGGGTGCTGGGATGAACAGGGTGCCGGGGGGCACACGGTGCTGGGGTGCGGGGCCGTGCCGGGACCCCCGCCCCCCCACCCTGGGTTTCCCCACGCCGCCGCGGTCCCCAGCCGCGCTCCACCAGTGCCACCTACAGAACCAGCCCAGGAGGGCACCCAGCCGCCCCCCGCCCAGGGCCCGCCGGGGTCACCCCCCGCAGCCGGATCGAGCCCGGGGTGCACCCCCTCCCCCAGCGCCGTACGGTGCCCCCGGGGGGCTGGGGGGGGGCTGGGGGGGAGGCGAGACCTTTGCAGCGGAGGCGCAGCACAGGGGGGCGGCACCCACGGAGCTGCTGGGCCGGGGGTGCTGCCTGGGGGGAGCCCGGGGTGCTGCCGCCCCCTCCCACCCCGCGCTAGGGGGGTCCCGGGGTGGGCAGGGTCCCCGTGGCGGGGAGGGCGGGGCGCTGCGGCCAGGGGGCGGGGCGCTGCAGCTGGGGGCGGGGAGATGGGGCGGGGCGCCGCGGAGGAGGGGCGGGGCGCTGCGGAGGAGGGGCGGGGCCTTCCGGGGAAGCGGCGCCGGTTCCTACGCGGCGGGCGGTGAGCGCGTGGAGGCGGGACACGGGGGTGCTCGGTGCTGCGCGGGGGTCCCGATGCTGCCGGGGGGTCCCCAATGCTGCTCGGGGGTCCCCAAAGCTGCTCAGGGGTTCCCAGTGCTGCCCGGGGGTCCCCAATGCTGTTTGGGGGTCCCAAAAGGTGCTCAGGGGTCCCCAGTGCTGCTTGGGGGTCCCCAGTGCTGCTCGGGGGTCCTTAATGCTGCCCGGGGGTCCCCAGTGCTGCTCAAGGGTCCACAGTGGTTCTCGGGGTGCCCCCAGTGCTGCTAAGGGGTCCACAGGGGTTCTTGGGGTGCTCCCAGTGCTTTTCAGGGGTCCCTGGTGCTGCTCAGGGGTCCACAATGTTGCTCGGGGGTCTCCAATACTGCCGGAGTGCTCCCAGTGCTCCCAGGGTGCCTCCAGTGTTGCTCGGGGGTCCCCAGTGCTGTCCGAGGGTCCCCAATGTTGCTCGGGGGTCCCCAATGCTTCCCGCTGGCCCCCAAAGCTGCTCAGGGGGCCCCTATGCTTCTAGGGTGTCCCCATCACTGCTCGGGGGTCCCTAGTGCTGCTCAGGGGTCCACAATGTTGCTCGGGGGTCTCCAATACTGCCAGAGTTCTCCCAGTGCTCCCAGGGTGCCCCCAGTTTTGCTCGGGGGTCCCCAGTGCTGCTTGGGGGTCCCCAGTGCTGTCCTGGGGTATCTATTGCTGCTCAGGGGTCCCCAATGCTTCCCACCAGCCCCCAAAGCTGCTCAGGGAGCCCCAATGCTGCTAGGGTGTCCCTATCACTACCCCGGGGGTCCCCAGTGCTGCTCAGGGTCCCCAATGCTGCTTGGGGTCCCCAGTGCTGTCCGGGGGTCTCTACTGCTGCTCGGGGGTCCCCAGTGCTGCTGGGGGTCCCCATTGCTGCCCCTTGCTGACCCCGTCTCTCCGCAGCGACGTGGCAGCCGGCAGCAATGCCCGTGGAGCCGCTGGTCTGCGCCGACACGGCCACGCGGTGAGTCCGGCCTCTGAGGGAACAGCGGGGTGCTGCGGCCACCCCCCCTGTTCCCTGGCCCTGTGGGGGACTCGTGTCCCGACGCTGACGCTGTCCCCATCGCGTCCCTGGGACGGTGGCGCGTCTCCCCGCAGGGTGAGCTCTGTGCTTAACCGGGACGTGAAGCAGTTCGGGAAGAAGCACATGTTCGACGCGAGCGAGGAGACGTGCTGGAACTCGGACCAGGTCGGGGGACGAGGCTGGGGGCAGCCGGAGAGGGGGACGGGAGCCGTGCGCACGGTGAACCCCCCACTCTCCGCGCCGTCACCAAGCCCCGGTGTTGTTCCTGGCTGCAGGGCACGTGCCAGTGGGTCACCCTGGATTTCCCCCGCACCGTCAAGGTCTCACAGCTCCACATCCAGTTCCAGGGGGGATTCTCCAGCCGGCTGTGCACGCTGGAAGGTGAGGAGCTGGTCTGGGGGCATGGAGGGTCCCCCTGCCTCGGTTTACCCGCACCTGGATCCCGCGGCTGTTTGGTGCGAGGGCCAGAGGTGTCAGAGGTATTTGTGGGCTGGAGCAGAGAGGGATGAACAGCGAGGACCTGGGGTTCTCCGGGATGCTTGGGGTGCCGATGGGAAGGGGGTCCATCGGATGGACCATGGCTCCCAGCCCTGCAGCAGAGAGTGACGGAGCAGCCAAGGCCATGGCAGCCGGTGGAGGGTCCTGAGCTGCCTACCCCCTCGCCTTTCCCAGGCTGCAGAGCAGGCGAAGAACCGGTGAAAATCTTGGAGCTGTACCCCGAGGACATCAACGCCATGCAGATATCCTGTGGCGCCTCGCGGGCCGGGTCACACGGCTGGGTGGGTGGGTGGGCTCCGACCCAGCCGGGGCCGGAGGGGGGGCGAGGGCAGAGCTGCCATTTTGGCAGCAGACCTGCGGCGTGGGCACTTGGCAGAGCTGGAGCCAAGCTGGACTTCGCCAGGGTGTGAGCCCCACGTGGGCCCCCTCGGAGCGGTCTCCCACGCGTCGTGGCGTCCCCCCCCGCCTGTTTTTCTCCTTCACGGGCCCCGCACAGATTCCACGTGGAGGAGACGGTGCTGGATAAGCTGAAGATCACCTTTGGGGACAGCACTGACTTCTTCGGGAGGATCGTGGTGTACCACCTCGGGGTGCTGGGGGAGAGGCTCTAGGGAGGGGGGCCGCTCCCCCATCGCCTGCCTTCCCCCGGGGGGGCTGCTGCGTGGGGACGGATGGGACAGGAGACCCTGCCAGCAGGGACCGGCAGCCCCCCGAGGCGCTGAGAGGGGGACCCCGCCCCACGGGCTGGCAGTGACAGAGGGACACTAGCGCAGAGATCCAGGCGCTGGACTATCCCAGCCTGTTGTGGGACACAGCCTCTGTCACCGGACGAATACACGGTGTCCCCGCTCCTTCCCGGCTGCTCCTCGGGCAAGCGGCACCCCGGGACCGAGCCCGCCGGGGTTTGCCGTGGCCGTGCCGGTGCCTGGCTCGAGCAGGAGAGCGGAGACGTGCCACTGCCACGTGCTCCGGGCTCCGGCTGTCTCTCTGCTTTGCTAAATACCCCTGAACTTCTCGGAGCGGCTGTTTGCGGTCTCGCAGGGCTCCGGCTCGGGATCGCGGCGTGCCGGCTGTCGGCCGGGCCCCGGCTGTGCTCCCGGCTGGCAGGGCGATGCCTCCTGCCGGGATTTCCTCCTGCCTGGGTGTATCTCCCTGGCTGGTTCTAGGGCTTGGCAGGTTTATGGGTGTCAGAAGGAGCTTCCCTCTCCAAGAGACGGCTCTGGAGAGGACTCGCAGGGCGCTGGGAGGGGGGTGCAGCCCTTGGAGAGGTTGGTTAGCCCAGTTCCCCGCGTGGTTCCCCAGTAGCTGGTGCTGGGATCGGGGACTGGCAGCTGTGACAGGCCGAGGCAACGGACAGGGCTCCACACGGCTGCTTCAGAGTTTACTGCCGATAATGCAACACCTGAACGCACGCACGCACGGAGCAGCCAAGCCCGTGCCGGGCAGGAAAGCGGCTGCCCTGAGGAATGAGAGCACCGGGGCGCGAGGCACTGCGGCCATGCCACCCTTCGGGAGAGGCACCGATCCGAGGGCAGGCAGCTCCCCGGTCCCTCTGCGTGCTCCCCGCTTGAGGCGCCGCGCCGCTGCCCGTCTCGCGACGGTGGGTGAGGCCGCGTGGGTCGCGGAGCAGAGCCCAGCGTCGGGCGGGAGAAGCACTGGTGCTGTAGCAGTGCAGCGCGAGCCACCACGTCACTCCAGCTCCTTTTTCTGAAATAGCTTCAGGATGTGATTTTCAATAACCTGTTGGACTAAGGCAGGGGGGAGAAGTGAAACCCAGGGAAGCAAGGCCTGCCAGAAGCCAGTACCGCTGCGGGCAGGACCTGGTCACCATTTTGCTCACGTTTTCCAGCGGGAGGCTGGAAAACCCATTTCTCCAGGGACCTGTCCCCACCTCCCCTGTCCCAGCCCCATCTCCAGCACCGCTCTGGTTCAGAGGGGGAGCAAGGGGAACAGGACCCATCTTGATTTCTCTGCATGGCAGAGCACGGAGCTGTGGTGGAAGGTCAAAAAAAGCCCCGAGCAAGGCTGGAAGCCAGCAATTACCCGGAGGCTTCCCGGGGAGGGAAGGCAGGGCTCCCTGCCACGCACGGAGGGGACACTTGCCTTTCTTGTGTCCCAGGGCCACGGCCAGATCCATCGGGGTGTAGCCAGAATCCGCCTCCGTCGTCAGGTCAGCCCCACGAGCTGCAAGCAGGCAGTGGAGATCAGGGCTCGGCGCTCCCCCCGGCTCAGGCAGGGGGTGAGGGGACCCCCAAAAGGTGCCCGTCCTGGCTGGGCAGCCCCCCGTGACACCCCCGGCTGCTCAGTTTCTCCCCCCCGGCGTGGCACGCTCTCTGCCCGAGGTTACCGACGAGCAGCGATTCGAGGCCGAGCACCAAGTGCCCATCTCCCCCGTTACCTAGCAGGGCCTCGACACACTTGACGTGGTTGCCGCGCACGGCGTAGAGCAGAGGAGTGCCGCCGTTCTGCGGGGAAAGGGAAGGGGCTGTGTCACTGCCGGCCTCGCGCGCGGCCGTGCTGACGCAGCTCCTGCTGCTCCTGCAGCCGGAGGTCCCTGACCCGCTGGGATCCCCTTTCCGCCCTCTGCCAGCCCCGCGCTGGGTGATCGCTCGCAGAGCGGCTCTGCGCAGGTTTTATTCTCTGTATGCAATACGGCAACTTTTAAATTATATCATTTTAAAGACAGCCTTAAGTTCTGAGCGCTGTTTCCTTGCGGCTGGTTCCAGTGCGAACAACTGAGGAAACCATTGAAAATTATTATCCAGATTAATTTCTCGAAACGATTGCACGAGCAGACGAGCGCTGCGAGCCTGGGAAGCGTCCAGCAGAAAGGCCCTGCTGCTAGCTCAGCCCAGAACGACGGGAACTCGCTGCTGCTTTCGAAAACGAGCTTTGCGGAGCCCCGTGCGGGGCTGGGTCCCGGCAGCACTCACCCAGTCGTAGATGTTGATGTCCACGTTCCTCTCCAGCAGCATGATGACGATGTCGGTGTAGCCGCCCATGCTGGCCAGGGACAGGGCACTCTCCCGCTCCTTCGCCAGCGCGTGGGGGTCGGCGCCCTGGGGACGGCACGGGTGTCAGCGCCGATGGGTGAAGGAGCCCCGCTGAGACCCGGCACGCTCAGCACAGCCTTGCTGGGTACCCCAGGGGGGCCGATCAGGGAGCCAGGTCCCGACGGGCTCATGGGGCAGAGAGAGCTCACGCATCCCCAGTGACCTCTCCTTACCAAAGTCCTTACTGGGCTCATTTTAATCATCATCAGACATCTCGGGCCAGGATTTAAAAGCCGTTCTCCGGTGTCAGTAAACCAAGCCTGATGGTTCTGTGACTCAGCCCTTCTTCCCATCACTAATAACAGTGTTAGCAGCCCTGCCTAGATGCCTGTACACCATCCACCGTCTCTTTTTGTTACTGATTTACACAGAAAACCTCCCCATCCTCCAAGCCCTGCCAGCCTCAGACCTCTCCTGGACTTCATTATAGCCTTTACCCAGCGTTATCACCTCGTTTATTTTGGCTCTTTTTGTCTCTCTGGTAAAGCATCGCGGTTTTGCTGCTAACACAGTAACAGAGCTAGAGTTCGGCCAGCGCTTCTGGGGCGGGCGTGCTCGCTGATCACTGGACGCACGTGGATGTGGGACTGAGCTTTGGGGAGCAGCCGGATCGAGCGCAGGAGGATCTGCTTCTTGCTCACCCCGAGACAGCCCTCGACTGCAAGCCCGGCACTCAAGGACAATGCAGCAATGAGTTCATTAACTGCAACGACACCTCGGCGAGCACATTTGCTGGCAGATTACAGGGCCCAAGTGCTAAGCCTGATCTCAAATTACCAATAAGCAGATATTTAATTACAAACAGTTATTGCTAGCTGTGAGATAAGGCTCTTCATGCTCCTGACTTAGCTCGCAGCGCAGCGGGGAGCAGCATCCGACAGCGCCCGAGCTCTGCAAAGGTGTCCTGTTCGGTGCCACGGGAAAGCTCGGCTGAGACGGTACCGGGACGGTGCTGGACAATTTGGGGCTGGAGATGGGAAGTCTCCTGTTAACGAGGTGCTGCGTGAGCGTGGCCTTACCCATTTCAGCAGGTGACGGACCGTTTCGATCTCTCCGAAGGCCGCAGCCCAGATCAGCGGTGTGAAACCTCTCTCATCAGGTTTATTTACCAAGTTCTCGCCTGCACAAACATGGATGAGACATCGTAAACAGGAAGGGTGAAGCCCCCTCCGCTCCCTGTGCCCCAGTAAATCCAGCAAAGGCTGTAAAATTCAGCCAAGGGTTTATCGACAGGCGTGCTATGCTCTGGCAAGGCCTCTGCGTGATCTGGGTAAGAACCCACAGGCAGAGCCGCGTACCTTTCCGAAGGTGCTCTTTCAGCTGGCTGAGCTCTCCTTGGGCGGCAAGCTGGTGGATGGACAACGCTGCGGGACAGAAGGAATTCACCCGTTAAGACAAAATGTTTCCCCAGCTCAGCACCCACCGTCTGCAGGTGGGTCCCTGCGAGTCTGGGGTGGGGGTGACTGGACAGCCCCTGTCTGAGCTCCCTAAAAAACCCGACGGGCAACGAACACCGGTCCGCCATACAGCGGCAGGGACAGCCAGCCACGGCGAGTGCCGAGAGCAACCACACTGCAGGGAGCAGCCTGAGAGACCACCCCGAAGGACACGGAACAGCGTGGCGGCAGGAGACGGAGGGAGGCTCCCGTCCTGCTGTCCCCCTGCTCCCCCTACGCCCCACGTCCATCTGCGGTCTGGGATGTGCAGCCCAGCAATACTCACTGTCGAGCGTGGCTGGGAGGGCTGACACCTCGTTACCTCGCTGCCTGTTCGTCAGCGTGTTGGAGTGCTTCAGAGGGAAGCCTGTTCCAGAGAGAGGAGGGAGTCAGGGCACGTCCCCTCGTGCACAGGGAGGAACTACGCTGACCTGAGGCCAAGAGCCTCACGCAAGCTCAGGGCTCAGGCGCCGTGTCTGAACCTGTTCCTTCCCATCCCTGGCAAAAAAAAATAAGAGTTCTGCAGAAAAGGAGTTATCCCCTTGCACATAAAGAGCCTGGAGATTGAGGTTTGACCAGTGTGCAGGGACTGACAGCTGAGCAGGGACGATAACACGGCCCAGGGAGCTGCCCAAGGAGGGGCAGGGTCCACCCGGGGCACCGCGGAACGCAGGGATCCGGCCTTAACAGCGTAACTGCACACGATCTCCTGAAGGACAGCCTGGGGGACGCGCTCGAGTTCACCCTCGTGTTTCCGACCCTCCAAAAGCTCCACCTGGAAATCTCCACGTGTTTTCAACAAGCGATTCGTAATGAGGAAAAGTACACGGCAAGAGTTTGCCGCCTCTGCTTCTGCTGCACGGAGCTGCAGCGACCTCTCACTGCCGGCGGGCGTCGTCAGCAAGGTCTGGGTTTGGACTTGGCCTTGCCGCGTTACGGAAGTGGCCAAAGCCTTTTTTCTAGCCGCCTTTGTGGGATGGAGAGACCCAGATGACCTCTCCCACGCCCGTCTCCCACTGGGGCTGCGCCTGAGCGTCTGCGAGCCCCTGCAGCACTCACTGTCGAGGGCCGAGAGCTCGCTGCTCCTCTGCCTGTCCATCGCGGCAGTCGAGGGCGGTGGGAGGGCGTCTGCTCCACCTGCGAAACAAGGGCGGCTGTTGGGGACCGTGGTTCTGCTGGCTGGGCTTCACGAGCGGCACGACGACACCCAACCAGCACCCCGACCCCAGGGCGGAGGGCACGTCGCTCCCAGTTCACAGCGGGCACAGACTTTGCGGGATCCCAGTTCCCCCAGTGCCCCATCTGGGCTCCCACCACCCCGCGTCACCCCCAGCGCTCACCGTCCCCGTGCTCCGAGCGTGGGGTGTCCCGGTCCGGCCGCAGATGCCCCGTGGGGACACCGCTGTCCCCCGCATCCTCGCTCCCAGTCAGCTCCTCTGCGGCTGCTGCTCCCCCGGCGCCGTTTTCACCCTCTTTGGGGGGCTCCTGGGTGACCCCGCTGTTCGGGGGGTGGTCCACGAGACGAGCGACTGCTTCTTCACCTTCCATGGGGCAGCTGCCACACAACAACAACCACGCGTGAGGGCGGGGGCAAAAAGCAGGGACACGGCCCGGGACGGGGAGGGCAGTGGAGTGGGTGGGCTGCCGAGCCCCCCCGAGCACCAGCTCAGGGTCCTGCTTGCCACCCCCCAGGGCTGGGCTCCGCCGTCGAACCGGGACCACCCGAACGGCTCAGCCCAGCACGGCAGAGCCAGGGCGGGTCGCTTGGACCCCCCCTCCCCCGCCACCTCCCGCCGCCCCCCCTTCTGCCCGGGCTGCCCGGGGGGGCCCTCCCGGCTCCGGCCAGGCCGCCGCTCCCCGCCTGGGCTCACCCGCGACATCCCCCGGCGCAGGGCCCCCCCGCCCCGGCCCTGCCCCAGCACTTCCCCTTCCTCCGGCCGGGCTGCAGGGGCCGCCGCGGGGATGGGGGGGGGCCCGGCCGGCTCCACCTGTCCGCTGACGGCTCGGGGGCCGGGGGGGGCGGGGAGCCGGCCGTTAAAGCGACAGAACCTTCCGTGGGGCGGGACGGGGTAGCCGGTCCCCGCTGACGAGGGGCGGGGGGACGGGACGGGGGGCCCCCCCCCCCATTTCCCCGCGTCCCGCTCAGGCCCCGCAGGCCCACGGCGCCATGGCGGGGGGGGGGGGGGGGTGGGGGGTGGGCTCGCGGGGGGGGACCCCCGGCCCTCAAAGCCTGGAGAGGCCGGTGACAGCCCTGCTTCCCTCTGCAGCACCGGGGTGCCCGGGGGGGGTCCAGCCCTGGGCGCCCGAGGCCTCCGCCCGCCCGAGGCCTCTGCACACGGACCCTGGGGGGGGCGAGGGGGGAACCGATGAGGAGGGGGGAAGATCGTGGTGTTTTTACGCCCTCCCCCGGGGCTGGGCTGGCTCGGGGAGCGGGGACGCGGTGGCCCGACCCGGGGAAGGCTCCCGGCGTGGGTGGGGGCAGAGCCCGGGGGGGGAGAACTTGGCTTCGGGGGGGGGGGGGGGTGAGGCGGAACGTTCGCACTGCGGCGATGTTTCCAGCCGGGGCTGTTTGCAGGGGTGGAGGGCGCCTCAGCTGTTTCCGGCCGGGGAGGTTTTGGGGGGCGCCGGCGGAAGCGGAAGTGGCGGCGCGGCGGGATGGAGGAGCCGGAGATGCAGCTGAAGGTGAAGAAAGGTGGGAGCGGGCCGGGGCCGGCGGGGAACGGGGGCTCGGTGGGGCCCGGCAGCTGCGGGGTCGGTCGTGGCAGGGCCCTGCGGGTCTGAGTTGGCCGGTCGCGATAGGACCCTGCGGTTCGTGAGAGGGCGCGAGCGCGACAGAGCTCTGCAGCGACAGCAGAAGTCGCGACAGAACCCTGCGGGTCGTGAGAGAGAAAAACCCGTCGGCGCAGGGCAAGTTGCGACAGGGTGGGTGGTGACAGGGCTCTGCAGCCACAGCAGGGCCCAAAAAGGCGCGGCGGGATTAGTCGCGATGGGGAACCGGAGGTCGTGACAGCCCAGGGGACGACATCCCCCGACAGGGCCCCGCAGCTGGGGGCAGGCAGAGCTGGCGAGACCCCTGAGAGCCCCCCCGGGAGCCCGGCCCTGCCGGGGAGAGCTGCCCTGTGCCCCCGCTGCCGCCTCGCCCCCTTCTCGAGGGTCTGTCGATCGCGCCTGTCGCGAGAAGCGGCGGGCGGGCAGACAGACAGACAGCAGCCCTGGCCGTCCCGCTGGGTGTAATTATTCCTGCAAAGCTTTCGTTTATTCCCCCTTTGTACTCAAAAGGCTCGGCACCTCCGCCGGCGTCCGACCTGCCGTCACTGAAGCAAAAGCTCTGAAAGGAGGAGGAGGGAATTTTCCTCAAAATAGGAAATTGCGCAGCAGCTGGGAGGCGTTCTGCTTCGGCCTGCTGCAAACCCTCCCTGCTTCACCCCTGCTCTGAACAGCGACTCTTGTGTCTCTCAGTTATTGCGAGCTGTCAGCGTTTGCCTCGCGAAGCCGCGGGGAAAGAGGGACTGGAGCTGCGAGGCAGCGGTCCAGTGTGTGGAGGTCCTGTGTGGAGGGCGGCCCGGACCCAGCCTGGGCTGGGATAAGAGGGGTGGAAGGAGGGGAAGCGGCTCAGCAGGCAGCTCGGAACGGCACCTGACCTTCCCAAGCCCTGGTGTGCAGCCACTGTGTCTCCTGCGTGGACGTTTTTAGGATGTCACCTGGGGGAAGCATCTGGAGAGGAGCAACAGAGGGACCCCGCAGCAGGGAGTGGCTGAGATGCAGCAGAGCTCGAGGCCCTGAGCAGAGATGAACCCCAACGGCCAGGAACGCGGCGGAGAGCCTCCAGACTGGAGGTGCCAGCACTCCCAGCCAGATGGGGCGGCTGCAGGAGTGGGAGCCGGGCCCTGCGGGGCTCTGCTCATCTCCTGGCCCCTCCGCGCTGGTCAGAGTGGCGGGCGTGGCCCAAGCGGCCCCTGAAAGCAGGGCAGCCAGAGCTCGCAGGGGACCGCGGAGGCGGTGACAGCCCAGGCTGGTCTGCGGCTGGAGCCCTGCTCCTCGCTGGCTGCAGATGCCGTTACGGTGAGAGTGGAAGCAGAACTGCCTGTGCGGCAGGATTTTATCTTCCCATCCTTATTAACAGATTAGTTATAAAAAATACGTGGGGTTTTGCTCTGATCTCTCCATTGTTGTGGGGGGGATGGGACCAGCGCTCCAGGGGACCCTTTCCAACCCCGCCTTCCCCCTGCTGTCCCCCCACTTTCTACAACTCTGTTGTTTTTCTTGTTGCAGTTACGGACAAATTCACGGAGAGCATGTACGTCCTGGCCAACGAGCCCTCCGTGGCACTGTACCGGCTGCAGGAGCACGTGCGCAGATCCCTTCCGGAGCTCGCACAGCACAAGGTGAGTCGCGCTTCGCTTCGGACTCCAGAGCTGCGGCACAGTCGGGCACAAGCTGTGCTCCTGACCTGGCGCATCGTCCCCATGTCACCTCCCTTCAGGGGTGGGAAGGAGGGGGGGGAAATTGGCCATCAGGGTGCGAGGTGCTGCGGGGCCCTGGCTCGGTCTGAACTGGGGTGAGGGGACATTGCAAATTTACCCGCGGACCTGAGGAAAAAAAAAAAAACACTGGAGAGCCCAACCCCACGCTCAGACGGCTGGACTTGTGCAAGGAGACAAAGAAAAATGAGTAGTCTGTCTTGTACGGGGAGGAGGGAGATGTTAAATCTTATTACCCCTGCCTGCGCCGTGAGGTTTTTATTTCCTACATAAAATAAGGGGGAGGGTGAGAGGAGGGAAAGGGGAGCGCAGAGAAACCGCCGAGAAGAGCCCACATGAGGCAAAGCAGGATAATGAATCGTGTCTCCCAGCTGTGTTCCTGCTTTCCTCCAGAGCACGGAGCAGAGACACTTTAACGCCAGCCTTGTTGTCCTTCTCCCTCTTCTGCCAGTCATGATTCATTAGGAGTGATGTCTCATGAATAGATTACTGCTTCATGTCTATGCTAATGCACTGTCAGGCCCCATTTTTCACCTTTGCTTTACAGCCCTGGTTTCCAAATTAACCTGGATTGTGACACTTTATTATTCAATTATTTATTAATGTTTTATATACGTGTCTGCCTGCAGTGGTAGGTATATAGAGATGTATATGTATGTATAGCACATGCCGGCGCGATTGCATCACTGGCAGGCAGGAGACAGGTTGGCAGTATTATTCCTGAGCTGTCACTTGCTTTCATTTAATCAAGATAGTCCTAATTTCAGGGAATGTGTCCTGAACAAAAGGAAATGGAGCAAATTGTATGACAAGTCATGCGGGGGGAAGAGATCGGGTTCCATCACTGAACGGTGCGTCACGGGCGTGAGGGCGAGGGGTGGCGCGGAAGCGCTGATGGAAGCGACAGCCGAGCGAAGGCACCGGACGCCGAGCGGCTGGTTAGGCAGCAGGGTTTATGCCAGGCAAGATCTCCGAAAACCCCCGATTCTCTCACTTTCCCTGCTTGACATGCTCATCGCAGTTATCCGCGTGGTCTGTGACCTCTCTGGTTCATCTAAGTTCATTTCCTAGCGGCAGCCATCCCAGAGAATTCTCTTTTGTAGCCAGAATTGCTGCTGTTTTCCACTTTCTTGCTGTGAGAAAGGAGGTCATGCTGTCCTGCAGATGCCAGCAGCAAACAGAAGAACGCTGCGTCCCCTCGTGTGACTGCGGCCGATGCAAGCACCAGATACCTTTGGCTTTCACAGCCTCCCTCCTACCCTGGCCGCTCGCCCCAGCTGGGGCAGCGGTGGCTTTTGTACATGAGGCAGAGCTCGCTGCGCTGCCTGCAGTGACGGTGCACATCGAGACAAAGCTGAACTGACTGCACGGTGCCCACTGCCCCGGTGCCGCCCCAGTACCTGCCTAGTGTTAGAAAACATCTCCCGGAGCTTGCTTGGAGGTGCTGCTGCTGTTTGCAGCCATTTCTTTTTGGCTGCTGCATGGACGCTTCCAGCTGTTTTGGTTTCGGCTGCCGCCGGCAACAAAAGCGCCACGCGGCCGCCCCTCCTCCCGCCCGGCGTGCGGAGGAGAATGAAAAGAAAGAGGCAGAAACTGGTGGGTCGGGATAAGGGCAGTTTAACAGAACAGCAAACAGAGGGAAACAGGAACAACAACGATACAAATAAGGAGAAAACACAACAACGAACCGTAACGACCCAGACAGCCGCTCTCCCGAAACCGGACCGGCGCTGCGCCCCCCCAAGCCGCGAGTGCGTTCCCGCCGCGCCGCCCCCCCAACCGGAACCCAGCGTGATGTCACATGGTATGGAATACCGGGCTCTGTTTGGCCAGGTGGGGTCAGCCCCCACCCTCTGGTTGTGCCCCTTCCTGGAGTCCGGTGAAAATTAACTCTGTCCTGGCCAAACCCAGGACACCAGCTTAACTGCTTTCCTCATTCCTGGCTGTGTTTACTGGTGCACTGGTGTGGCAAGAGCTGGGAGAAAAATGCAAAGAAAATTATTTGTTGCAGCTGGAACAACAGCAGATCCAGAGCTGCTGCCAGTGGCTTCTCCTCTGGCCTCGTCAGCTCCTGAGCTCAGTTTTTCTAACTCTGCAGTATTGTGTTTGGGAGTGTGCTCTCCTCCCTGCTGGTAACCAGTCCCTGGTAGGAACTGGGAGGGTTAAACAGAACTCGGGTCAGTGTCCTGACTGTGCTGCCAGGCTGCTGGTAATGGGCTTGTGGCCAGGTTCTCTCTGTGGCCCTCAATCTCCTCCTTTTATCCCAGTTTCAGGCATTGCTGTTTGCAGTGAACAGGATGGGCCTGTCCAGCCCTTGGACTCAAGCAGCCAAACCCCAGGAGAGAGGGATGCGCTCGGGGCCCTGACAGGGCCATGGTCACAGCGGAGTGTTCAGTTAGATGGGGCTGGAGATTTTGGGTTGCCCTGCCGGAGCCCATCGGCTTTGTGGCTAGAGACTGGAACCGGAGGGTGTCAGCAGGGCTGTGCACCGTGGAAACGCTGTCAGGTTTTATCTAAATCGGAGCAAAGGCATTAAAGTGAGGTGGGTTTAATTCTTCAGAACAGAAAAGAAGAAAAAGGAACATTCTGCGTGGCTCCATTTTCAGGTAATTCAGTCCCAAGACGTAGGTAATGTATAAAGGAAACAGGATTTATTGGTGGTTTCCAGCTTTCCTTCAGCTGTGCAGCAGCTCCGTCTCTGGCCGGCTGAGTTCTCCTGAGACGCAGCATTTAAAATTCCCAGGGGGATTAAACCTAGGAAAAACTGGAAGGGAGGGGGCTGGGAGAAAAGTTTCTGCAAGGAGAAGGTCACCTCCATGCCTTTCCAACAAGCAACTTTTTAGGATTTGCTAAAACAGTAATCTTAATACCTTCCTCACCATCTCCAGCTCTCCGAGCAGATTTGCCACCTCCCTGATAAGGGACAGCAAGGCCCTGGCTGCCTCCGCGCGCCGTAGCTGTGCTGCTAAGCCCCGCTCCGCACAGAGCAGCCTTTCTGGATTTCCCCTGGTCTTTTGAGAACTTACATCTCCTCGTTAATTTACTTCCGAGCAACAGTAATATATCATTAGTGCTATTGTGTATTAATAGCTGGCTTTAGTTCTTAAACTCCATCCAAGGGCACGTCCTGGGAATTTGAAGAAAGGACATCAAGAAAAGATTAAGAAGTGAGGAGCTCTAGGGAAAGGCTCTTGTTCCTAATTAAGGACATGAAAATCCCAGGAAGTGGTGGGAATGCTGGGAACAGACATCACTGGCTCTGATACCAGGGAAAAGATTAAAATCTGCTGGTGCTGAGAGATGGCAGGACCACAGGCTGCGGCCCATACGGCTGAGCCGGTGCGATGTCGGGGTCTAAATGGTTGTTAAAGATCATCTGGCAGCTCCCGGGGAGAGCAGGGTGAGGAGCTGCAGGAGGGTTTCTGTGCCTTTTGCAGCTGCCTCTGCACGCGAAGCGTGTTCCCAGCAACAGATACAGCCGTGTAAAACGCGACCGGACTCTGAGACGAGCGAGGTCTCTGTGGGGTTGCGAGTCCTGGGTCGAAGGACTGTCTCCTGCAGAGAACTGCCTTGAGCTTTGCATGTAGAGGCTTGTTTCTTTTGTAGTTTAAAGCTATGTGGTCAAGTGTCCTGATGTGGGACAGGCTTTGAACAGCAGAAGTGATTCTGGACGAAGTCCAAGCTCCTGCCCGACCTCCTTCACTCGCAGAAAGAGGCCCTTGGATTCCCTCTGGCTTGTAACAGACTGGAGAATTAGCTCCCATGAGGACATATTTAAAGGGTGCCTGAACTACTTGAGGGCTTCTGAAATCGTGATCTATTGAGCTACACCTCTGAGTTCAGCTGTGCTTTCATTGCAGTTTGTGTATTTGTTTGGTTTTCCCTTTCCTTGGAGCCACAGCGTACGGTTATGTCCCATGCCAGAACTGGCTGCGTGCGGCACTGCTGGAGTTGGTGTGAGGTTTGTGGGGCTGCTTCCCGCTCGTGAGAGCAGGGGCACAGTGCTGACTGCTGCTTGGGAGCAGACGCCAGACTTCCAGAGCAGACTGGAGGAATCATAGAATCATAGAAAGTTTTGGGTCGGAAGGGACCCCTAGAGGTCATCTAGTCCGACCCCCCCGCAGCGAGCAGGGACACCGCTAACTAGATCAGGGTGCTCAGAGCCCTGTCCAACCTGGTCTTGAATGCTTCCAGGGATGGGGCCTCCACCACCTCTCTGGGCAACCCGTTCCAGTGTTTCACCACCCTCATTGTAAAGAATTTCTTCCTTATATCCAGCCTAAACCTACCCTGTTTTAGTTTAAAACCATTACCCCTCGTCCTGTCACTGCTGTCTCTACTAAAAAGATTGTCCCCATCTTTCCTATCGGCTCCCTTTAAGTACTGAAAGGCTGCAATCAGGTCTTCCCGCAGCCTTCTCTTCTCCAGGCTGAACAAGCCCAACTCTCTCGGCCTGTCCTCATAGGAGAGGTGCTCCAGCCCTCGGATCATTTTTGTAGCCCTCCTTTGGACCTGCTCCAACAGTTCCACATCCTTCTTGTGCTGAGGGCTCCAGAGCTGAACGCAGTACTCCAGGTGAGGTCTCACCAGAGCAGAGTAGAGGGGCAGAATCACCTCTCTCGACCTGCTGGCCACGCTTCTCTTGAGGCAGCCCAGGACATGGTTGGCCCTCTGGGCTGCCAGCGCACATTGCTGGCTCATGTCCGGATGAGGGGAGAGATGCGGCTGTGAAATCGTTTATCAATGGCAGGTCTAATGAAACGAGAACTCTCCATGCTGCAAAAGAAACCTTTACCTGGTTGTGCATGAGGGACTGAGGACAGGAGCCGTGTTAGTTCAGATCCTGGCTGCCTGCTGGGGGCCAGGCACGCCGGGAGACCCGAGTGCTCCGAAACATCCAGCTGGTCCCTTGCGCTCAGCCCAGTTGCTGGTTGCTCGCAGCCTGACTGACCGTGGCTCTTGGCCAACTCATGGGCTAAAAACATCTGAAAACAAGGGGAATTTTGCCAGAATATCCAAAGCGTTGGCCTGAGCTAGTAGCCCTTTCAGAAACACACACAATAGATGTTTATTTTAAATGCTGGTGCGTGGTGCCCGGAGCACATCGCAGGCTGTCAAGCGGGAGACAGAATCCGAACACAATTTCCAGTGAAAAGTGGCCCGAGCCCCTGTTCGGGCAGGGCAGGCAGAGCGCATCGCTGCGGGCTGCGCCGCTGCGTCTGTCCCGTGCACGCCTAACGACGCTGCCTCCTCTTCCCTTCCAGTCCGACATGCAGAGCTGGGAGGAACAAAGCCAAGGAGCCATCTACACAGTGGAGTACGCTTGCAGGTACGAGAGGCCCCTCCAGGCAGGAGGGCTGTGTTCGCTGGCGGAGGTGTTGTGGTGGAAACGAAGCAGGGGCTGCCTGCGCTTCCCTGACGCCTCCCTGGTGTAAGCCAGGAGGGAGCGTGGTCAGGGTGGGGGTGTGAGGGTGCGAGGCAGCGCTCTCTGAACCGTTACTGCGAATCTCAAGGGCTTCGCTTTGACGAGCGTGCCAGCTCTTCCCCAGTTCCGTGCTCGGTGCAGACCTGCCAATCTCCTGCGGGAAATCCACCCACCAGCCAGCTCGTGTGGGAAGATGCAACGCGCCAAGGTTTCTTACTCACAGTCCTCTCTGTCAGAGGCTGCGTGCTCTAAAACCACCATGCCTTTGCAAACACTAACCAGCCCTCCATCTCCCCGCCCCTCTTTTCTTCCTTCAGTGCCATAAAGAACATGACTGACAGCAGCGTGTACTTCAAGAGCATTGATAATCTGCTCAAACATGCCATAGCCATGAAGGATCAGCTGAACGCGGCTCAGGCCCGCAGGTAGCGAGGGGATGTGACGCTGCCCGTTTATCTGAGTGACTGCTCTGGCTGGCAGAGGCTCTGGTGATGTAATGCAGCCTGGTGCGGATATGCCACGCAGTTCTCTCAGTAATGTGATTCTGGACTATTACTTGAAAGAGCATGCCGCTTGCCTTCCAGTGATCTTCTGGCTTTGTTCACTGGGAAGCAAATAATCTTGTTTACAAAAGGGTAACTGGAAAATAATTTATTTCCTTATTTGAAAAGGGCTGCTTGGTTGGGTAATGCATTAGATCTTTGTTGTGTCAAAGGCATTTGGAGTGAGATGACGCTGCCGAGATGGAGCAGGTGAGAGGCTGCGTTTGGTGCTGTTCTCTGTCCTGTATGTGGCTCCTCCTGGGCAGAGTCCCACAGAGACAAGTGGCAGCAGAATGATGAAGCTTTTTAGTATGTTTGCAGTTGAACTACAGCTACTAAAACATCTTCCAGCAGATCATCTGAGTCTAGTGTATTTGTCTCTCCTGAGAACGGTGTTGGTGTTGGAGTCTGACTGGGTAGGAGTGAGAAAATTCCCAAATGCCCATCCCTGATAAAACCACCACAGCCAACAGAGAGGCTCTGTCTCTGCAGCATGACTCTGCCTGAGACTCTTGTGGTTCAGGTTCCTTCTGTTCGCAGTGGCCTGCGTGGCAGGGGCACACTGCGCAGCCCAGAGCATTTTTAGTGGTTTTTGCGGTGCTGTGGCTGCAAAGATTGCCCTCTTGACACCCATGGGAGCTGGTGTGCGCCGCTCCGTAGTCTGCACAGCAGACTGAAAGCTGTGCTTGTCCAAGCTGCTCTCCTGCTGCAAGCAGCGAGGTTTCGTTTGAGGGAGCCCCTGGCTCTTCACATCTTCTGGCTGCTGGTGTCCTGCCTGCCTGCTGGACCTGACTGTCTCTTTCTTTTCACAGCGCTGCTGCCCCACAAGCTAAGAATTCTCCAGCCAGTTCCTAGTTCCTGGTTTCAGACAAGACTGGCCATCCCCTGCTGCCTTCTCCAGCCCAGCTTTGTGTTCTCCAACCACGGGGAGGAGTGAGAAACCACCAGTTCAATCTGAAGCTGCACAGAGGCCTCTGCCTGCCTCTCTGTTCCCGGTAACAGGGTGCTGCACCTGAGCAGGCAAATCCTGGGGTCAGGACAGCCTTTATGGGGTGCTTTGGGGAGCAGCTGTGTCCCTTTCCACAGCACTCTGCAAAGGGAAAAAGGGGTGGGTCTGCATTTGTCCCTTCCAGTTCTTTCCAACAGCAGACTGTTAGCTGTTTTTCTCTCTACCTCTTGGCCGCAGAAATATCTCAGAAAAACTAGGTCTTGCTTTCAGTATTTTGTAGGTGGCTGTGTAAAGATGTAATGTGGGCACACTTCAGCTTTGTTCAGAGGCATTCTGCAAGGAGAGTTTTTCATGTGTGTGCCAGGGAGCTGCTGAAGTTGGTTTTAGCGAGAACAATAATAAAAAGAAAAAACAAGAAAGTTCTGTCTAAAACCTTCCCCTGTTGCTCACTCGGGCTGGGGGGTCTTGGAGCCTGCTGGCTCTGCGTGTTCAAAGGGCATGGAGCAAAACAAAGACGTGCAGAGTTGGAGCCTTTCAAGTGAAAGAAGAAACTGTCCCGTTCTTAAAAAAAAAAAAAGGCTTTCTTCATCCCCTGTCAAGCAGTGGGAAGCAGAGCTGTACGCACAGCTTTGGAGGTCACTTTAAAAAGGATGCAACTTCAATGTTAATCTCTCCTGGAACCAACAGTTCTGTTCTGCTGAAGAATTTACCAAGGATGCCCAAGAATTTACCAGGGATCAAAGCAGTGCTAGACTCGGTTTCCAAAGGAATTGTACTGTGCTCAGGGTAGCAGCTGTTGTTCAGGGTAATAGCACGGGAGGTGAGAGGGAATCTGTTTGAATCGGTCGCCTCCCTTCACTCCCCGAAGTGCTTTACTGGTTGCTGGATGAGAAGGAATGGGGCAAGAACCACGCATGCTGCTGCTCTGCGCCTGGGCAGGGTGGGCAGAGCGTGGGGCTGCGAGTAACCAGCGCGGTGTTCGCCAGTGCCGGGACGGAGCGAGCTAACCCTGCTTGTGTTTCACGGCGACAGCTGCTGCCTGTAGCACCGGTGCCCTCTGTCCTGCACACCGCAGAGGACTGGCAGCAGCAGTGTGAATCCCTTCCCGGACCTCAGCCTCGACCATCGGCACTCTTCTGGTGGCACCCAGGCAATCCCCAGAGAGGTCCCTCCACCGCTGAGCAGAGCCAGGGCACTGGGGCTGCGCAGGCACAACCCCTGAGAACTGTTCAAAGTGTCCCTGCTTAGTAAGCTGTGTTCTGCTCGGAGGACCAAGCAGCAGGCTCTCCGCCACCCTACACCCACCCTCTGCAGCTCGCAGGCTCCCCTGGCTCCATCTCGCTTGTTGCTCCTCCATCACCTCCCTCGGTTCCTTGCACCTGCCTGGCTGCGGGGAAGCCCTGCTGGGTCGGTTGTGTGGATCATCTCGGTGTAGCGCTGGCTCCTGGGGATGGAGGAGGAAGGAAGGAGGCAGGGGAAGGGCAGGGAGGTACGGACAGCCTGAGAAATCATGTGGGATCTGCTGGAGAAAGGGTAGGTCTGCTTGTGGGCAAGGTCCACTCGCTGCTGCTCACCCACGTGTTCCGCTTCCTTCATAGAATCATTAAGGTTGGAAAAGACCTCGAAGATCATCAAGTCAACTGTCAACCCAACACCACCACGCCTGCTAAACCATGTCCTGAAGTGCAATGTCTACATGCTTTCTGAACCCCTCCAGGGATGGGGACTCCACCACCTCCCTGGGCACCCTGGTCCAACGCCTGGCCACTCTCTCAGTAAAGAAATTTTTCCTAATATCCAACCTAAACCTCCCCTGACGTGACTTGAGGCCAACTTCGCCGCAGGTGGGGCAGCTGTGGGGGTCACTGCTGGCTGCTGCCCTGCCGACGCAGTCCGTGCTCATGGGGTGGCAAGTGCCAGCAGTGGGGCTGGGCGCTCAGGGCAGGCGACTGAGGGCTTTTGGCTTTGAGCAGAGGTGGCTTTTTCTCAGCAGAAGAAGCGAAGAGCATCGGGCAGTGGCTGTGCAGGGCCCCGGCTGGGAGGGCAGAGGGTGGAAAAGCAGCCGCCCTCTGCTCCGGTGAGACGTGACCTATATTAAGCTCTAAACAGAGATGCAAATCGTGGCCCTGGTGCCTGCAGCTCCCCTGGGACGAGATGGAGCCAAAAGGTCCCACTTCCACTCACACCAGAGTTGAGTCCTTGCCTGAGGCCCCAGGTTTGCGTGACAGCACGTTCCTCATCTCCTGCGTGACACCGTTCCAGGGCTTGCCCTGCGCCTGCAGCAGGCCTGACTCTGCCGACAGCGTCCGGTGCGTCCGGGGCAGGTTGTAGCTCTCCTTCTCGGAGCGAAGCCCGGGGCTGCCCGAGGAGGTGAGGTAGCTGCTGGCCGGAGAGCCCAGCTGGGATTTGCGCTCCAGGAAAGGAGGGAAGGAAAATTCCCGGTGGATCTCGGGCCGGGGCCGAGGCACAGCCGCGTCCTTGTTGTTGAGATCGCTGGTGGAGGATTCGCCGTGCTGGGCAGAGTCGTTCTCGTACAGGGTGTGAGAGACCTCGGAGCGGCTGTGGCGCGAAACCTGGGAAGCCCGTACCAGGGCGTGCGTCACTGTGATCAGCAGGACAACGATGCCGGAGGAGAGGATGCAGGCACTGGCGATGCCGGCCTCCAGTTCAAACAGCAGCAGCATGTAGATGGCGAGAGCTGGAAGGGGAGTGCAGAACACCTTGAGGAACCAGAAGGGCTAAAGCGATGCATTTGGCCTGCAAAATTCAGGCCAGAGGAGCCCTCCTGAGGGCTGGTCATAGAGAACAGAAAGTTCGCACTACAGGAATGAGCTGGCAAAGCCATTTGCAAAACAAACCCGATGCTGAAGTAGAAACTCGGCAGCTCGCGAGCACTCAGCAACCAGTGCAGAGTGCACGGTCTGGGCTGAAAATGCACGGTCCCTGCTGGGCTGTGCTGGTGGGAAGTGAGCACTTGCCTGTTAGGTAGACTGAGACCCCGCAGCAGAACAAGCCGATGGCAGCGTGGCGAACCGTCCGGCTGTCCAGAAGGAACCAGTCTGCCCTGTAAAACAGGTGAGAAAAAGGCAGGTCTGTGTAGTCTCCTGGCCCTGGCCTCAGCACAGCTAAAAGGCTGATGCTCTGGCCCCTGCTGAGAAACTGAAACCCTGGTTTTGCATAGGGAAGGGGTTCAGAGCCAAGTCAGAAGCCCAAGGACCTCTGCCGAACTGGGGCTTCCCCCAGGCTGCTGGGTTGCACAGCTCTGGGCTGCGTTCTGCCCACTCTGCAACAGAAGAGTTTGAGATCCCTTGTTAAACTGCAAACTTTTCCTGCCCGCTTCAAGCTGTGCTTGGGAAACCAGATGGGGACAGGGGCTCAGGAGAGAGAGACAAACGGCTGGAGGCTTTCTGCAGGTGATTTCCCCCTGTTCAGCAAACCCTGAAGAGCAAGCGAGGAACAAAACTGGGGCCTGTCAAACCCGTCTCCCCCCTTAAAGAATGACAAGTGAAGTGCTGGCGCATTGAATTCAGCAAGGCCAGGTTCTCTCGTCGCCCTTGTGACTGGCTTTCTGTGCTCAGCTCAGATTGCAAGCCTTTTGTCTGGAGGGGGCTTGGTACTGGAATTGTGCTTCAACCCCATGAAAAGACCAGCTCCTTTCCAGCAGGGCCTTTGTTTCTACCCAGCCCCGTGCCTGCTGCCTGCACCTTCCCCCGGCACGCTCTCTGCCCAGCCACGGTGCCCTGGGAGCCAGGCTGGCCTGGCCAAGCTCGGTCCTCGCCGGGCTTCGGAGGCTGCTGCCACCAGAGGATGCCTCTGCTAATTGGGAGAGCGGGATGTGGCTGGGCCGGAGGTCGGCGGACGGGTGCCAGGCGACTCGGGGGGAGTTGGAAATGCGAGCGCTCGGAGAGATGCTTGGCAGGACTGCGATGCTGGGAAGATGCAAACAGTCTCGTGAAACAACCCGGGGTGCACAGGGCATCGCTGGTCCTGCCGCCCACCTCTGAAAGTCCTGGGGAGCTGTTTGGAAATGTGCCCGGGCTTGGAAAGACCAGCGGCACAACCGTCCTCCTGCCAGGACCAGCCCTGCTGTCACTCCTCTGCACCCCCAGCTCCTTCCACCCCCGGGGTGAATTCAGCAGCCGAGGGTGCTGTGCCCTGGCCCCCTCCCCTTCTCCCGGGCTTATTGTAGCCCCTCGGCCGTTGCTGCCTGCACGGGGAGCCGTTAATAGACCCTGGACCCGCTCCCACTCGGGGAAGAGCAGCTGCTTTGTTTTATTAATTACCTGAGTCGGGGGGGATTAGTGGGGAGGAGAAGGACTTTGTCTGGAGCTGGCTCGGGCTATTGAGCGCGGCGCTGAGAAGTGGAGCGGTAATTCAGTGTGACAGGCCCAACGTGGGAAAGGTCCCTGCGACGTGAGCGGGTCCCCTAATGAAACCGGCGCCAGGTGGGGCCAGGCCAGCTCGGCCACGAGGAGATGGTGGCTAACGGCAGCCCACGTCGCGGGGAGAGGGGCTGTGTCCTGCCGGCACCCCCTGCCCGGGGGCAGCCTGCAGACAGCATCCCTCCGTCCCGAGAACCTGCCCCTTTCCTCCCAAAGGCGAGTGTAACCCTCGGGTTGCAGCTGGGGAAACTGAGGCACGGCCAGACTAAGTGATCCGCTTGGGACCCCGGGCAGAGGGACGCCAACGCAGGACTCCAAACCCCACCAATGCCTTGTATCACCTGCCGTGAAGCCAAAAGCAGCTTCTTGCTTTGCGAGGGGCTCTGGAGAAGAGCACAGAAATATTATTTCAAATCAAGTTGTTTGGGAAAAGCTTCCCTGCTCCGCGAGATGCGCCAGGGGGCCGGCAGCCGTGCGGCGATGGCTGCTCTGTCCTCTAAGCCCTTGAACAAGTGGCTGCTGCTGGGTACGGGCTGTCCCACGACCGGCACGCTCCGTCCCTCTCCCTGTGACTCTGCATCTGGCTACCTGATTAGTGCCGCTCCTGTTGCACGCTCGAGATCAAGACCCACCTGGACACGGTGCTGTGCAGCCTGCTGTAGGTGGCCCTGCTTCAGCAGGGGGTTGGACTGGGTGACCCACAGAGGTCCCTGCCAACCCCGACCATTCTGTGATTCTGTGATTCTGTGATTCTGTGAAAGTTGAACCCCACAACTTTGAAACTGAACGTTTTATAGCCCAAATCAGTACCAAATCTCAGACAACTTTACAGCCAGTGGGGAATTTTCTCCTGTAACCGTTTTCCAGCCGAAATGGAGCTCCCACCGAAAGCAAAGTTTCCTGCAGGAACTTCGGTTTTTCACAGCGATATTTTGCCCTCCTTCGTTAATGAGCGAGTTAAGGGTCAGCTTCGCGTGGAAGGTGCTGAGCGGAGACGCTGTCGCGCGCTGGCGTGCCTCCGGCCACCATGCTCCGCGCAGAGCGGGAGGCACGGGCCGGTTCAGCTAGTTCGGGACAGACGTAACCGTTGAAATCGTTTCCTTTACATGAGTTTTGACTTGCTGAAGTCAGAGCGGTCCCGAAAAGGCCCCATGGGGACCATCGCATGCAGACCAGTTCCCACCAAGGGACGTTTAAACCTGAGTATTCCCAAGGCGTCGGTGTCTGCTGACACAGGAGTGGGGCCGGTGCTGGGCCAGGCCAGCGCAGGCAGCGGAGCCGCCCAACCCAGCCCACGTTTCCGTGGAGGAAAGAGCAGGGAATTGCTCTGGAAACAGTTTTGGAAGCGTAAATGTGCTGGTAGTGATTAAGTCAACACATGTTTATGGTTAATGACCCCAGGCCTGCGGTCGTTTTGGTGCCGCGTGAGTGGCCTGTGCGGTCACCCCGGCAGCGACGCAGAGAGCCCGGCTCTCCCGCTGCCGAGGGACGAGTCTCAGGTGCTGGGGGGCATCGCGGCCAGGCCCAGCACGTCTTCCCGGCCTCGGCGCTGGGGCTGAACTGGGCTGGCAGGCTGGCGGGGCCCCACGCGCTGCTCCAAGCCCGGAGAGGGGCCCTGACGCACGGACGGGGTTCACGCAGGGATGTCACCGGGGCAATTGGTGGGGCGGGCTGCTGGGGGCTTGCCCCCAGTCCAGCTACACCCCAAATTCAGGGGCACGTTTACAGCCCCGGCATTCATCGGCCGGAGATCACCCTGCCTCCCGGGCAAGCACCGCAGAGGTGAATTTTGTGATGCCCGAGTGCCAGCAGCGTTGTTTGCTCCCCACAACCCCCTTTGACGGGGGCAAGGACTGGGGGGGCCCTGGCAAAGGCCGGATCTTGGGGTGCAGGAGGGGTTGGCAGGGCTACACCTGTGCCCATGCCATGGGGACAGGCCCCCTGTGACAGGTCCCAGGGCAGCGATGCTACCCTGCACCCCCCCACTCTCCTTGCACACCCCCCCAATCCCTTCTGCACCCCTCCAGCACCCTCCCTCCCCTGCGCAGCTCCCTCCTCTCCACCCCCCCCCGTTGCCCCCCACCCCCACCAGCAGCATCCCCCGGGCTCCAGCGCACCCCGGTGCCCTCCCCCCCAGCACCCCCAAGCCCCTGTGCCCCCCCGCGCCCCCCGGGGTCCCCGCGGCTCTCACCGGTCGGGCCCGGGCTGGCCCCGGCACAGCTCGGTGCTGAAGTAGCCGTGGAGGAGGCAGAGGAGGAGGCAGCTGAGGTTGAGCACCAGGCAGAGCGCGGCCAGCACGGCCGATACCGGCAGCAGCACGGCGACCGCGGGCTCCGGCAGAGCCCCCCGACCGGCCCCGGCCCCGGGCCCACTCCCGCTCCCGGTGCCGCTCCCGGTGCCGCTCCCGGTCCGCCCCGACGGCAGCTGGAAGATGAGGCTGGAGGCGAGCAGGGCCATGGCGGCTGCCAGCGTGCCGAAGAGCAGCAGCACCGTCAGGGCTCTTTGCGGGTAACCGGCGGGCATGGCGGGGCCGGCACCGGGAACCGGGGGACGGGGGCACCGGGAACCGGTGGGGCGGGAGGCAGCGGGCCGATAGACCCCAAAGTTGCGGGGGCTTTCCCACCTCGGTGCTCCCGCTGCTGGATCTCGGACCGGGAACCGGCAACGGGATCGGGAACCGGCACCGGGAACCGGGAAGGGGAACCGGCACCGGGCGGCGGAGCTGCGACCCCGCCGGGCGCCCGGCTCCCTCCCCGCCCCGCCGGTCCTGCCCCCCGGGACGGCCCCTCGGGGGCTGCAACCGGGCGGCTCCCCCGGGACGGGGAACCCCCCCCGCCGGGCAGCGGCTCCGCCCCGCATCCCCGCTCCGACGGGGCTCCCCGGAGCCTCTGCCCCCGCCCCGGGGGGATGGAGGGAGCGGGACCGGGGGGGTCCGAGGAGCCAGGATGGACGGACGGACGGGCCGACGGACGAGCGGTGCCTCCCGTCGCTCCCCTCGGCTCCCCCCGTTCCCAGCGCCGGTCCCGGCTTTCCCTCTGCTGGGAAAGTTCCCGGGATCAGCCCCGGCAGCGTCACCGCGGCCTCGGCGTGGGGCGAGCGGGGGTGAGGGTGGCGGGGGGGGGACACCGGGGTGGCCTAATCCTGCTTCCCTCGGGAGCCGAAATGTTCCCAGTCCCGCACGGCTGAGAAAGGACCCGCGGGACGCTGCCCTGCCCTGCACCAGCTTCCCGCGTCTTATAAATATCCTGGGAAGCAGAAGCGCCTTTTCCCCCGGGATCTGCTCCGCCAGCGGGTCCCCCCTGGGAATCGGGGAGGGTTTGTTCAGGAAAATTCAGTCTACAGCTCGCCTGTTACCTTGGGAAAGACCCTGCGCCTTGGGAGCAGTGGGGAAACTGAGGCAGGGTCTCCCCACTCAGCCCCTCGGCCCCCCCAGCGCAGAAATTTCCCCTGCATATGAGATGAGGGGCCGTCGGGTTTGGGCCTTTCCGTGCCTATCCCCAGCACCCTGCCAGCGGCAGGCCGGGGGACCGGCTGCGACACCGACTCCTCCAGCCTGGTGTCATCAGCCCTGGGCCCGTGCCTGAGCCCGGCTGTGGGATCTGGATGGGGTGACCTTTCTGTCTGGCACCGCCGGCCTTCCTGGCCCGCGTGGGTGGTTCCCGCTGGCACCCTCTGCTCCGGCCGGAGCCGCGTGGGACACGGGCTATTTTGAAACCTGGTGTGTTGGCCTTGGCAGCAAGCGCCGGTTTGGCTCCCGGCTCGTTTCCAGACCCCGCTCGCCTTTTTGGCTGGGGGGTATGTCAGTCCCCGGGGCCGTGTCACTGGAACTCGGCCCGAAGTCCCCGAAGCAGCTCCCGGTGACGGTGCCTCTGTCCCTTCCCCATGACTGGGAGAGCGACAGGGCCCAGCCGTGTCCTACGGGCTGGGTCACTCGGGGTGCAGAGCACTGCGGGGCTCAGCCCGGGGCACCCAGTGGCTCGGGCTCCCCAAAACCCCAAGATTTTGGGGCAGGAAGGGCCTCAAGAGGGAGCTCAAAGCTTTCAAGCTGCCACCCCGCAGCTTGCGGGGAGCAGCCAGGCAGAGCCCAGCCTGGGCACCCCCTGAGCCGGGGGGTCCAGGCAGCCCCTGCACCCAAAGTGGGGTTCAGGTGCTGTGGCTGGAAGCGGCTCTGAGCCAGGCCAAGCCCCTGGGCAGCCCGAGGGGGACGGGGCAGGGAGGTCCTGCGGCCCAGGCAGGGAAAGGGCCACCCTGCGTGTCCCCAGACCCCGGCCCGAAGCAGGACGGGGCGTCTGGACATGTCACTTCGGACCCCACGGCTGCCGGGACGCCACTCTGCCGACGCTCTCATGCTTCTCCTCTCCCTCCCACCTCCTCTTCAGGATCAATTAAGATTATGAGCAGGGCTAATTAACAGTCTGTTAATTGCACCCTGAAGCCCTCTATAAATCATAAGCTTTAAAAACAGCTCTAAGAAAGATGTCATGTCCTTTCTGCCAGCACAGCCTGCATTGAAAGCCTTGTCCGGAGAATCCTCGTCTCCCCAGCCCCTCTCCCCGAATCCCCTGAGGCCGGGCCGGGACCCCCGGCATGGCCATGTTGGAAGGACGTGTCCTAGCCATGGGGCTGGCCTGGGAGCTGATTTCCAGGGAGCCCCTGCTAACCCCCTTCCCACCCGCTGCCTGGGCGGCTCCGCTCGTGTAACGGGAGCTTGGGAATTGCATCAGTTCCCCCTCGCTGCTGTAAACATGGGTGCTCCCCACGGGAACCCTGTGCCGAGCAGCTCCCGGACAGCCCTTTGCCTCCCCGCCACAGCTGGAGGGAGCGGGACTCCCGGCACAGCCACCCGCCCCATGGCACCCAGCACCCACCCGGGGGATGCCGGGCAGATCGTGGGCTCGGGGCAGAGCGTGGTGGTCCCGGTCATCCCTGCGGCTGCACCGTGGCTTTGTCCCCGCCGAGGCAGAGGTCACACAAGGACAGGAGATGAGTCGGGGTGTGAATTGGGCGGTGTCTTCTCCAGGGGTGATTCTGGGGCCAGGTTTGGACCCAGACACAGAGCCAGGGCCCGTCAGCATCCCCTGAGCTCAGGTTCTGCTCCCCGCAGGGAAAAGCACCTTCTCGTCCCGGCCACTCTCTGCCCTCCAGCCGAAACATTGAGTCCCAGCTCCGCTGTGCTACTCCCTTCCGTCAGACCTAGGCTGTCCGTGGGTCCGTCACCGCATGACGGAGCAGCATCTGCCTCCCTCTGCTCTGCAAAATCCGCTCCGGACCATCTTCGTGGGCTCCAAGCCCCAGGATCCGCACCCACCTGCATCCTCTGGTCCCCGCTCGCGATGCTCCGGTGCAGGGTGGGTTTCTGCCACCTTCCCCGGGGCTGCAAGTGGGGACGGTGCCAGGATACCACAGCGCTGGATTGTCCCAGGTGACCCCGGGGCCTGTCCCCGCTCTCGGTGCCAGCTGGGGGGGACACAGCGGTGTTGGGGATCGCAGAGAGTGGGCGTTGGGTTGCATTTTGTTGGAGTGGGTTGCCGGCAGCGTGCGAGCCGCCTGCGGAGGTTTCGCTCGGCGTCCCCAGTGCTTCCTCGCAGCCTCCCTCGGGTTATGTCACCGTGGTTTGGTGGCCCCCCGCGCAGGCTTCCAGGGCCGCTCGCTGCAGGGTGGCCTCGCTCGCAACACGGGGACACCAAAGGCAGAAGCATCCACGGCCATCCCGGCTGGTGTCCGTCCTTTCCCCAGGGCTGAGGCTCCTTCCTCGGGGTCGGGTGGGGGGCAGGAGCACGGGGCAGCCCCCCCCAAGCAGGTCACCTCATTTATAAAGGATAAAAATGGGAGGGAGCGCGTTGGATGTTTCCTTTCGGAGCTGCAAATCCGTGGCAGGGTTTCAAGCTCATGAGGGGTTTTTTCACTGTGGGTTCGCCCTCGGTGACCCTGGGGACGCGGGGACTGGCACCCCCCAACCCTGTGGCTGAGGGGGCCAGCGGTGCTGGGTGGGGGTCCCTGAAATCAAAGCGGGGGTCCCAGGGGTCCGGCATGGGCCGAACCCGGAGCCTGGCCCTAAACCTGCGCTCAGGACTCCTCCGCTCAGCCCCAGCCTGAGCCCCCCGGAGCAGGCACAGCATCCCCCGGGACCCCCCAAACTGCAGCCCTATCCTAGCCCCCAAATTCCCACACACCCGCGTCCTCCCGGGCCAAATCGCCCATCCCAGGCCCCCGGGTCCCCCCAGCCCCCCCCCCACGTCCCTCCCAGGCCCCCCCGGTCCCTCCAGCCCCCTCCTGGTCCCCCCAGCTCCCCCCGCCCCGCCCCTCTTCCCGGCAGAGGTGGGGCTATGCAAACCAGCCCTGCGGCGACTGCCAATAGCGAGCGAGTCCGGCCAGCCCTATGCAAATCTCACGGCGGGGAGGGCGGGGCTATGCAAATGTGGCCGGCGCGGCTCGGGCAGGCGGCGGGCAGGGCGCTGCGCCGGGGACAGGAACCGGGACCGGGACCGGGACCCGACGGCGGCGGGGCCGCACCGGGACCGGGCCTGCTCCGCTGCACCGCCGGGCACCGCGGGCCGAGCCGGTGGGGAGTTGCCGAGAAGGAAGAGCCGGCGACCAGGTGCGAGTCCCGGGGCGGGGAGAGAGGGGAGGGGGGTCCCGGGCGCACCGGGACGCGGCCCCGCTCCGGTGTCGCCGCTACGGGGTAACGGGGACAGCGGCGGCCGCGCACCCCCCCAGACCCGCCCGTCACTCCCGACGGGGCTCCTCTCGGCGGCGGGCGGCCGCACGCGTCCAACCGGCCGCCCCGTCGGGGCTCAGGGGCTGCGGGAGCGGGGCCGGTCCCGGGGAGGTGCCGGTGCGGCGGGGCCGGCGCCCCGCGGGCTGCCCTGGGCACGGCGGAGCCCCGTCCCCCGCCCCACCGTCTAGGGATGGCGGGCTATAAAAAGCCTGCGGTTTGCGCCGTGCTCGGGGCGGTTATTTTTACTCATGTCTGCGCCGGGAGGAACGCCCGGGTTTAACCCAAAAGCGCAGCCTGGACGGCAGCCGCCCTGCCCCGGGCCCCCCCCCCGACCCCCCCGGGCCCGCCGAGCCCTCTGGGCGCTGGGGCTGAGCCCGTTGAGCGGAGGGGAAACTGAGGCACCGCACTGCCGGCTCGACGTGAATCGTGACGCCGCCAGTGATGCAGCACCGGGACGCCCCGATACCGCGCCAGGGCCCGGTGTCACCGTGGCTTCACTTGGACATTCGTAGCACGCGTTCCTTACCGTGCCCCTGGTGGGGATGTGACCCGTCCACAGCTCTCGCCAGTGTGTGGCATCTCCAGTGCGTCCCAGCGCACGTGGTTCTCCCTCTGTCGCCCATCCCCACGCGGAGAGCGAGGTGGATCCTGTGCCGGCTCCTCCTGCCCGCTGCAGCCGATTGCCAGCGAGTCCTCGTCCCCGGGGCTTCACTCTTTTAATGAGAGAAAGTTTCCCAGAGCTGCGGGCTCTGGAGACGGGGTTGCGCAGGTAATGGATTAACGCAGCAGCTGGCAGGTGAGCCGAAAGGCCGGGACCTGCGGCAGGGAGGCGAGGGGCTGTGCCCCCTCGATCCGCGCGCATCCCTTGGGGCGTCGGGTACCTGTTGGGAAGGGAGCGTGGGCGACTTGGCTGCAGAGCCGGATCCTGGCCCTTTTCCATCTCGCTGGCTGCCAGCTGGACACGTCACATGTGGGGAGACCTGCGTAGCTCGGCGGAGGGGGATTTGGGATGTAGGCGCAGGCCCCAGGTTTGGGTTAGGGTGTCAAACGTTCCTGCTCGCCCCCGAGCCCGGGGCACTGATGACACCCGGTGCCGCGAGCCGGCTGGCGCAGCAGCGGGGAAGGAAAGCGGGCGTGGGAGACTGCGCCCGTGCAAGGGAACGGGGGTCCCTGCTGAGCCCCGGGAGAAGCACCCCGGCAGCGAGGGGGCTGGAGGGCCTGGCGTGCCGCGCTGCCCTGGGGTGCCCAGAAAGAGCAGAGGGGAATTAGTGTATTTAAGACCCTTGGATTTCCATCCTCTCACAGCAGAACTGTCAGGAGCAGAGCAGGTCTGTTAGCCACGCAGCCCCAGCGCCGCGGCGATGGGCTCAGGCCAGCCCTCAGCACCTTCTGGCCGCCTCTGGCGAACCCTCGAGCAGCAACGAGCATCATTTCCCGTACCGATGCCCAGCTGCAGCATGGGGCGGCCCGGTCCCGCGGGAACAGCATGTTTGTCCCCTCGGATGCTGCCAGCGGTGTTGCCAACGCCGAGCAGAAAAGGTGGGCTGGGCCCCGGCGGGGGTCCGTGCGTCTGTCTGCCTTCCCAAGGCCAGGATCTGCCTCGTTTTTCAGGGACGTTTCAATCCTCCCTCCTTCCACCCAGTCATTTGGGAACCGAAAAGCCTCCACCCATCGCCCCTCGGCAGTGCTGGGCACTGGGGAGACTTTCGGTCTGCGTCACCCTGAGTGGGACGGAGCCGGGTCCGGACGGCGGCCGGGTCCCCCCCAAACCCATCCACAGCCTGGATTTGGCTCTGGAGGGACGCAGGGCAATGCCATGGCCGCGCCCCGTGCTGCGATGGGGGCAGATAGATGAATTATAATTGCCCCCAGGGACTTTGCTGGGTGCTGGGGTGATGCTCATCAGACGGGGGGAGGCGGTTAGGCAAACCCCTCGTCTTCAGCACCCTGATATGCTCTCAGTGCCCCGGCGGTCCCCAAGACCCCCTGTCCCCTCCGGGCTCTCCTTTACCCTGCTTCCCAGCAGGCTCCTCCTGCCTTCCCCGCTCTGGTTTATACTGGTTAGTTGTTTAAACAACCTATAAAAAGCCGAAGGGCCTGTCAACCCCCGGCAGAAACCCTGGTAAACTTTGACTTTTCCCTGCGCTGGGCTCGGGATGCTGCTCACACCGTGAGGCCCTAGCGCTGCCGTTCCCCGGGGACCGGTGAGAGCCGGGGCCATGTCCTCAGCTGGGAGCAGAGCAGCACCAGCCAGGGATGGATGCGGCCCACGGTGGTCCCGTATCCGTGGTGGGTGGTCCTTCAAGCTCTGTTTCAAGCCCGTTGTCCTCCTGGACCCAGCGATGCAGCATCTGGCCTGGGCTCGCCCCCCGCCACCCCACCCCGGGGATTTCTCCACTCCTGGCTTGGATTTTCCTCCTCCCCGCCAAGCTCGCTGCCTCTTCCTTTAAAAGACGGGATGGAAACTCTTTCTCCCACTTTAATCAATATTTTTCTCCAACAAAACGCTTTTTGGAAGGCGGCGAATGCCAACAGCGGGTGCTTGCTGGCCTTGCTCTTCCCCCCCACCTCCCATTTCTACCCAGCCACCCCCAGCTTTCAGATTTGCAGCAAGATCGCCAGAAATTGGGAAAATTATCTTTTTTCCCTGAGTTTCTACATTGCTGCTGCTTTGTCCCATGGGGATGGGAGAGGTGGGGGGGGTAAAACACTGGGGAGCTCAGAGTCCCTGACCTTGGGTTATTAGGGGAGCGCTAGGACCCCGGAGCGGCTTTCGCCTTTTCGCTCCCCTAATAACCCCCATGCTTTGACTTTGGGATAAATTTAGTGGATTTAACATTTCGGGGATCGTTCGGGGATGGAGAAGGATGTAAAGGTGTCAAAGGCAGCGCCGGGACCCCCCCCCGGCTGCGGCACACGGCAAAACATGTCGCTCTCCAGGGGTTCGCTTCATCTCAGCGTGCTAATTAGGAGCCGGGATAGGAAGTTTACACGCTCTGGCGTGATGCCAATGACCCCTAAAGATGTGATGCTGTGGGGGTCCTAGAGGGTAAAGGCACCCATGGGGTGATGCTGTGGGGGTCCCGGGGGGTACCAGCACCCACCAGGTGATGCTGTGGGGGTCCTGGAGGGTAAAGGCACCCATGGGGTGATGCTGTGGGGGTCCCGGGGGGTACCAGCACCCACCAGGTGATGCTGTGGGGGTCCTGGAGGGTAAAGGCACCCATGGGGTGATGCTGTGGGGGTCCCGGGGGGTGCCAGCACCCACCAGGTGATGCTGTGGGGTTCCCAGGGGGTACCAGCACCCACAAGGTGATGCTGTGGGGGTCCTGGAGGGTAAAAGCACCCATGGGGTGATGCTGTGGGGTTCCCAGGGGTTACTAGCACCCACAAGGTGATGCTGTGGGGGTCCTGGAGGGTAAAAGCACCTTTGGGGTGATGCTGTGGGGGTCCCGGGGGGTAAAAGCACCCATGGGGTGATGCTGTGGGGGTCCCAGGGGGTACCAGCACTGACAAGGTGATGCTGTGGGGATCCTGGAGGGTAAAAGCACCCATGGGGTGATGCTGTGGGGTTCCCAGGGGGTACCAGCACCCACAAGGTGATGCTGTGGGGGTCCTGGAGGGTACCAGCACCCATAGGGTGATGCTGTGGGGGTCCGGGGAGTTAATTATAAAGCTCGTTGCAGCCCGGGGGGTCGGGTTGAGACCGCGCTGGCGAAGGGACGGTGGGGACGAGGGGCTGTGCCTGGGCGTGGAGGCGAGCCCAGTGCGTGCGAGCGAGCAGAGAGCCAGGGCTAAAGATAAGCGCATGTGGGAGGGAGCGGAGGCCGGCGCGATGCCAGGCAGCGCAAGGGCCTCTGCCCAGCGCAGGGAGGGGAAAGCATCTCCTCGCTGAAAGCTTTGGAGGGCTGCAAAGCTTGGTTGGCGCCGGGTTTTGGTGGCCTCGTTGGTAATAACGATGCTGGAGGATGCTGCAGCCGGACCATGTCGCGGGTCCCCGTCGCAGCCATGCTAACGAGGGGTTTGCGCGAGGTGGGACCCGGTGGAGATTAACGCAATTAGAGGTTGTGGGGCACCCCAACCCCGGCTCACTACTGCTCGGGGGTCCCCAGCCCTCGCCCTCTCCCTACAGGAGCCAGGCTGCTCGCTCGATGCTGTCCCCGAGGCTGGAGGATGCGGGATGGAGGTGCCGAGCCGCCCCGTTGTGCCCGTCACCATCGGCTGCGATAATCGCCTTGCAGCCGTAATGCTGCTTATCGCCTTATCGCCCGGCACTGCAATTAAAATCTGCAGTGAAAGTCCCCCCCCTCCCCTCCCAGCCCTTAATGCCTGCCCGGGGGGGACCGAGCGCCCGTCCCCTGCCGCACTGCGGTGGCCGAGGCACGGGGACCCGTGGAGGCAGCAAGCCAAAACGCCGTGTACCCCGCTCCTGGAGAGCATCGCTCCCCTGCCCCGCGGCCAGACCCAACCCTGCACCCGTCCGGCGAGACCCCGGCACGTGGCACGGTGCTGGTGGCAGCGGTGGCCCGGCCGGGGCTGTGCGTGTCCCCACGGGTCCCACATGGCCGCGGTGGCCGAGCGGCCGAGGCGATGTCCCAGGAGGAGCGGAGCCGTAATGAGCTGCGTGGGGAGGCGGCTGATGAAACCGCCCCGCGTGTTGCACGAGGCCTCAGACGGTTTCTCCGGCGCGGGGACGAGCCACTCCGTGCCCAGCCCACGGCGAGTGAGCCGTGAGCCCGGCCATGGCGGGTCCCCAGCTCCCCTGGCCCGACGGTGCTGCAGCTGCTGCTTCCTCTTGCCTCCCACCGCGCCTGCTATTCTGGGCTGGGGCCCCTGCAGCATCACCCCAGGGGTACTGGTACCCCCTGGGACCCCCACAGCATCACCTCATGAGTGTCGGTACCCACGAAGACCCCCACAGCATCACCCCATGGGTGCCAGTACCCCCCAGGACATCCGTATTATCACCACATGGGTGCCGGTACCCCCCGGGACCCCTACAGCGTCACCTCATGGGTGTCAGTACCCACCAAGACTCCCGCAGCATCACCCCATGGGAGCCTTTGCCCTCCAGGACCCCCACAGCATCACCTTGTGGGTGCTGGTACCCCCTGGGACCTCCACAGCGTCATCTCATGGGTGCCAGTAACCCCCAGGACCCCCACAGCATCACCTCATGGGTGCCAGTACACCCCAGGACCCCCGCAGCATCACCTCGTGGGTGTCAGTACCCACGAAGACCCCCACATTATCACCACATGGGTGCCGGTACCCCCCAGGACCCCTACAGCATCACCTCATGGGTGCCGGTACCCACCAAGACCCCCACAGCATCACCCCAGGGGTGCCGGTACACCCCAGGACCCCGCAGCATCACTGCATGGGTGCTGGTACCCCCCGGGACACCTACAGCATCACCTCATGGGTGTCAGTACCCACCAAGACCCCTGCAGCATCACCCCATGGGTGCCTTTGCCCTCCAGGACCCCCACAGCATCACCTTGTGGGTGTTGGTATCCCCCAGGACCCCCACAGCATCACCTCATGGGTGCCAGTAACCCCCTGGGAACCCCGCAGCATCACCCCATAGGTGCCTTTACCCTCCAGGACCCCCACAGCATCACCTGGTGGGTGCTGGTACCCCCTGGGACCCCCACAGCATTACCCCATGGGTGCCTTTACCCTCCAGGATCCCCACAGCATCACCCCGTGGCTGCTGGCACCCCTGGGCCCCGCTCCTGGAGCACCCTGCCTGGACAGCCAGGCAGATGTGGCTGCCTTGGGGGCTCAGAGCTGTGCTGGTACCGGGGGTGGCTGCTGTCCCCTGTCCCCTGTCCCCTGCCCTGGCGTGGCACAGAGCGGGGGACACAGCCAGGCACCGGGGCAGGCTCTAGTCCCCATGTAAGGTCCATCTGCCCCTGGGCTTTCCAGGCAGCTACAAACCAGGGTGCTGGAGCAGGGCATCGGGGGGCCCTTGGCAGCATTTCATGTCCTTGCTGCAGACAAGGGGACACGTCCTTCTGTCCCCAGCACCCTGCAGCCTCTACAAACCCGCCCGAGATGAGGCTGTGCCGGGACGCGGGGACTGGCAGCCGGGCAAGCATCCCCTGACCCAAACCCAGCCGCGTGCCGGAGCCCCCGGGGAGCAGCTCCTGTTTCTGCACCCCAATTAAAGACCATGGGATGGGGGGGGCAGACGAGACCTGACCCCTCCAGACCATAAACCTGGGAGCGCCCTGGGCCGATGCAGGTGTCAGCGCCGGGAGGGCAGGAGCAGCCCTTGCCCTGCGCAGGCGGCAGAAATCGTTGGGAAAAAGTCTTTTTCACCAGGGAATCGCTGGGTTTTGCCGAGGGGGGCCGGGGTGGTCGCGACACCCCCCCGCACCTTGGGGTCGTGCGTGGGCCCCGGGACACAGGGTGGCAGCGGGGCCGTGGGAACGGCAGTGCGATTTCCTTCCATAAATTAAAATTAGTTTTGATCAGCTAAATATAGCAGCTGAGCAAGATGGTAAATGGCAACGTGCTTGAGAGGGGGAAGCGGGACAAACTGGGGCATCGGGGGACCAAAGGGCTGGCAGGTCCCAAGCCTGCACCCCCGGGGTGCCCCCCTGCGATGGGGGGGCTGCTGCTGGGCTCGGGGGGCTCCCAGGGTGCCTGCCGTCCCCGGGGAGCCGCGGCGTTGGGCTCCCAGCCCCGCCGGCTTCCCAGCTCGGCTCTTGCCCCGTGGCCGTGGCCTGGGGACGGTGGGGACCGAGATAGGCCAAGTCTGCACCCAAATTAGGGCAGAGAGGCTGGGTGCGAGGGTCCCATTGGGAGCATCTTGATGCCACCCATGGCTCTGCACAGGGCTGCGGTGGCACCGGGGCATCCCAGAGGGGTTTTGGGGTGAGCGGTGATGGGGGGTAACAAGAGGAGCCAGAACTGGGTCCCTGCAGTGGCAGGGGGATGTCACGGGGGTTGTCACAGCCCCGTGCCGGGCTGCGATGGGCGCTGCCACCCTGCAACAAGCGTGGGACGTGGGGTCCCTCGACCCCTCGCCCTTCCCACCGCCAGCTCACGTGGCCCGAAGAGGTGGGTGGTTTCGCTTTGCTGTCTCCTCGTGCAGCCACTTCCTGACCTGCGAATGGCGGAGGTCAAATTTAGTCTGTTCGCGTTAGAAAAAAAAAAAACACAAAAAAAACCAAAAAAAAAAAACCTTGAACCTAAAAACAGCCCTTTTGTTGTTTTACGGACCCTCCCCGCAGCCCGCCCGGCCTCCCTTATAACCGCCCTCCCCGCCAGACCGAACAGCATCAGTGCGCGGGGCAGGGTCGCAGCGGCACCTGCGGCTCCGGGCGGGCGCTCGGGGGTGCGGAGGCTGACCCCGCGCTCCCGGCGAGGGACCCGCAGGTGCTCGCATCCCCGGGGCCGGTGTGGGCTGGGGGCGATGGAGCCGGCACGGTGGAACTGCCTGGGCAGAGCTAAGGGGATTTTTTCCCCCTCTGCCCCAGCAGAATTTCCCAATTTTTTTTTCATGTTACCACTGGAAAAAAAAAAATGCTGAAACTTCCTCCAAAAACTTTTTTTTCAGCCAAACTTATTTTTGGCGGCCGGAGGGGCGAGGAGGCGTGTGCGGTGCCGGGCCGGATGCTTGCTCCTGCCGGCCCCAGGCTGTGGGCGCTCAGGGACTTCTCGCTCTCTTCCAGCCCCCCCTCAAGTGTAGGAGGCAAAAATGGGCCGGAAAAAAATACAGATCAGCCGAATACTGGATCAACGGAACCGGCAGGTAGGAGCCGCGCGGGGACGAGGGGGACAGGGAGCCACAAGGCCGAGAAGGGAGGCAAAGCTGCTCCGCTCCCACCTACCCCACGGGTGTCGGATCCGGAGGGGAGCTGGGGGACCCAGGAGGAGGTTTGGGGCTGTATCCAGGGGTCCTGGGTGCAGCATCCCGTCCCCTTCCCCGCTCCGCAGGTGACCTTCACCAAGCGGAAATTCGGGCTGATGAAGAAGGCGTACGAGCTGAGCGTCCTGTGCGACTGCGAGATCGCCCTCATCATCTTCAACAGCACCAACCGCCTCTTCCAGTACGCCAGCACCGACATGGACAGGGTGCTGCTCAAGTACACGGAGTACAGCGAGCCCCATGAGAGCCGCACCAACTCCGACATCCTCGAGGTAGCGGCGGGGGGTGGCCGGGGGGGACCTCGGGGGGACACACGGGACCCCGCTCACCCGCCCTGCTCCCCGCAGACGCTGAAGCGCAAGGGGCTGGGGCTGGAGAGCCACGAGCTGGAGCTGGACGAGGGGCCAGATCCTGGGGAGAAGGCACGAAGGCTGAGCGAGGGGATGGACCTCTCGGTGGCACGGCCCAGGTTTTACGTGAGTCGCTGCCGTCCCGTGGCACGGGGGGCGAAGGAAGGTCCCCGAGGGTCCCTGTCCCCTCCCCATCCCTCACCTCCGCTTGGCCCCGCAGAGCTCGGCGCCGCTGCCCGACGCAGCCTATGGCAGCTCCCCGCCAGCCACCGACGCGTCCCTGGGCAGCACCAGCGGCTCGCCTCAGGGCCACGGCCGCTCGCCCACCTTCAAGCCGGCAGCGCCGAAGCCACCGGGACGCTCGCCGGGACTGCTGCCCCCAGGTAGGCTCGGACCCGTCGCCCAGGGGGCTGCGGGGAGCCGGCTGCGGGGTCCCTGCGATGGGCACTGCGTCCTCGCTGGCCCTGCAGGGATTTCCCCGACCGCATGCAAAGCTCCTCTCGCTGCGTGTCCCGGGGGCTCGCCGGGAGCAGGGCCGGGGTGAGTGCGTGGGCAGGTAGCACCTCTGCAGCTGTGGAAAAACCGTCCCCTGCCTCCCTCCAGCTGCATCCTGCGCCTTCCCGGCACCCGGCACCCGGCTGGCCGCGGCACCTCAGGCACCCCGCGCCCACGGCTCGCTCCTCGGCGGCACAGCTCGGAGCTGGTGCGAGGGGCTCGTCCTGCACCGGCCTGGGGTGGTGGTGGGAACATGGGTGCCTCCGGGACCACGCAGTGGAAAAGCGGCTGCAAAAAATGATGCTGGGGCTTGATCAGCGGAAACCCCCCCCGGGTGGGTGGGTGGTGGCAGAGGGGCAGCTGGGTGAGATTCCTGGTGCAGGCTGCGGGCGTGCGGCATCCCCATCTCCCGGGATGGGGATGGCGTGGTGGCCCCAGGCACACTGGACGTCCCGGACGCTCTGTGGGGAGCCGGGCTGAGGGTGCTCCCCGCAGCGGGGGTCCGGCCGGGGAGGTCTGCTGCCTGCTGGCCCCCCGGGCCGGATCCAGCCACCGCCTTCGCACACCATGGCCGTGGCCCAGGTGTGCCGACGTCCTCGCGCAGGAAGTGGGTTTGCCGGAGCACGGCACCGCGCACGCACATGCGGCCGCCCGCGGCGACGAGGGCACCGGGACCAGCGGCCGCAGCCACGCGGATCCCCCCGAGGATCGGAGCCCCCGGCACCCCGCATCCCTCAGGGTCACTCCATGCATCCCCCCGTCCCTCTGTCCGTCCAGGTATCGGCTACCCCCTCTTCCCCGCCGGCAGCCTGAACCGAGCCCTGGCCACCAAGACCCCCCCGCCGCTGTACCTGGGGGCCGAGGGCCGGCGTGGCGAAGCCCACGGCAGCGTGGCGAGCAGCCGGAGCGGTGGCAGCGCGGCGGTGAGTGACACCAGCTCAGCAGCGTCTGGGCTGGGACGTGGGGACAGTGCTACTGTGGGGGGACCAGCCCAAATATGGCCCCATCGCTGGGATGTGTCCCCTGTGTGCCAGACAAAGACCCCCAAATCTGTAACCCCCTCAGGGTGGGCTGGCTCTGCGTGTCCCTGGTGCCCAGGGAGGGCATTGGGCCCCCCCAGCTGTGGGGTTCTGCTGTGGGTCAGTGCCAGCAGGATGCTCGGTGGCCTTGGACACCCCGTCCCCAGCAGTGACACCACGGAGGGGGGCAGCAGGGCAGGCGGTGAGGGGGGTGTCATCCCCCCCAGCTCGATGCAGCCAGGCATTTCCCAGCAAGTCACCATGCCCGGGGTCCCCGGGGCCACGCAGACGTCCCTTCCCTAAATTCGGCGAGAAGCTGCTCCGATCCGCTCCCACCTCCTCTTCCTCAGCCCCACAGCAGGGCTTTGCTGGGGGGCACAGGAAGGGGCAGGGGGAGATGCTGCATCATGGGTCCCCAAGGGGGGAGTCAGCAGTTGAAGCCTGACCGGGGGGCACCCTGATTTCCCGCAGCGGCCGCTGTACCCCGCTCTGCAGACCCTGAGCCCAGTGCTCGCCCCGGGCAGCTCCGGCGTCCCGAGCCACGGCCTCGCCGGCTTCCCCTTCCTCGCCCCGGCCCAAGCGGGTAAGTCCTGGCCCCTCGGCCCCGGGACAGCACGGACCCCCCCCAGCTGCAGCCCCCCCCCCGGCTCCTGCTCACTCTCGGCCTCCTGCTCGGCAGAGTTCGGGGCTGGCGAGACCCCGCAGCCCCCCGGCTTCCTGCAGCCCGGCCCCCCGGCGTGGCAGCACCCCCGGGACATGGCAGCACTGGGGTGAGGATGGGGATGGTCAGAGGGTGGGGGACGGGGTGGTGGGCATGGATTGGGGTTCGTGGGGAGCTGCTGCACCCATGGGTGCCACCTCCCAGCCATGGGTGCTGCCGGCACCCGAGGCGCAGCCCCCCCACCTGCTGTGCTGGGGTCTGTCCGACTTCACCCCAAAACCGAAGCACACGGGGTCACCCCAGGACACCCCCCCCCCCCCCCTATTTCCAACCAGATTTCCCCAGGCGGCCTGGTCCCCGTGTCCCCCCCAGTCACACACCAGGCTCCCAGCAGCTGGGTGGGTAGCTGCCCTGTGCCTGGCTGGGTCTGAGCTGATATGTGAGATGAGTTTGGGGGGTCTCAGCCCCTCTAGAGAGCAGAGGCGGGGTGAGCTTGGTCTCTCCTCACCCTGTGCACCTCGGAGGGGATGCAGGGAGACCTGGCCTCACTCCTCCTCCTCCTCTCTCACCCCAGGGTCAGCAGCCGGATCGTCCCCACCGAAGAGCCAGCCCCGGCTCCCGGCACCTCCCCGCAGCACCAAGCCATCAGCATCAAGTCGGAACGGGTCTCCCCAGGGCTGGGCTGCCCCTCGGGCACCCCCCAGCCCCCCTTGGCCAGCCTGGGCTCCCTGAGCGAAGCCTCCCGAGGCCCGGGAGACCTCCAACCACGGGACGACTACGCCAAGGGGTACCCCTACCCCCTGGGACCCCCCCGGCCGCTGGCAGAGGAGCAGCGGGGTCCCATCCCCGCACAGCGAGCGCAGGCCATGGACGCTTGGCAGAGATAGCGAGCCTGACGGGGTGCAGGGGTGGGTGGGTGGGGTGCTGAGCTTGGGGGAGCAGCCCCCTCCCATCTTCGCCTCCATCCTTGGACCCCAGGCAAGCCCCCCCCCGTGCCCTTTGCAATGCTTCCAGGGGGGGTCGGTGGTGCCGCAGGGCTTCCCACAGGGTCCCAATTCCCCACCTTGGGGCTGCAGCTCTTCGCAAACCCCCTCCCCACCCCGGTGCCCCCCACATGCCGCCGGTCCCCCCTCCACGTAGCTCTGCCCCCCAGCCCCCTGCGACAGTCGCAGGGGGCTGGGGGGCAGAGCTACGTGGAGGGGGGGACTATGGGGGCCAGGACCCCATGGACGAGGAGCACTGCCTCGGCCCACTGTCCGGTGCCGGACACTGTACATGTCCATCCGTCTGTCCTTCCGCCAGCGTGTCCCCAACGGAGTGGGAATGCCGGAGAAGTGCCACGGGGTGGCAGCAGGACTGAGAGCACCAGCAGCGAGTCCAACCCTGCACACCCCTTGGTCCAATCCTGCACCCAAAGTGGGGCGCGTGGGCTGCCTGGGGAGGGGGTCCCGCAGCGAGAGGGAGGCAGCCGGGGGGCAGTGGGTGCTGCTCCCCCGGCCCTGGGGGTCCTTTTCTATTTATTATCTTCGCAAAAATAAAGAACTGGGGGTGTCGGGGTGTGTGGCGTGAGCTTCTTGGGGTCGGGTAGCGTGAGTCGGGGTGGCTAACGAGGTGGCAGGTCATTAATGTCCCCAAGGGGAGAAGCAGACCATGCCCTGACCCCCTTCTATCCCCCTCATCCCCCAAGCTCAGAGCCACCTCTCTGGGGTCACCGACCTGGCGATGCAGGTGACAGCCAGGTCACCCCCAGCTCCCTGGGACCCAGCCGGGCTGCTGCCACCCCCTCGGCTCCCTGCAAGACCCCAAAAAGCCGCTCACAAGGTCTCAGCGCCGCAGCCTGGCACTGGGAGAGGGCAGGAGGAGGAAAAGAAAACCCTTCTGCGCCCTTAAGATCGGCATCGGTGGGGGCAAGTGGGGGGTTAAGTGGGGGGTTAAGTGGGGGGGTGGGACCGGCCCAGCTGAGCTGCATCTCTTAAAGCTCAGAGCTGGGAGGGGGCTGGGGGTTCTGCTGCTCCTTGGGGTGGGGGAGCATCCCCTGGGGCCTGCAGTGTGCTGGGTACGGCCATGGTCACGGCCATTGCCATCGTCATGCTGCTGCAAGGTGAGCAAGGAGGGGGGGGGACCAGGGTTTGGCAGTGTCCATTGTCCTCTGGTTTGGGGGGAGATCCCCCCAGCACCCACAGGTGGGGATCAGGCAGGGGTGGGGGCCCCTCTGCACCAGCCGCTCACCAGCGCTGAGCCAGACCCCTTCCCACGGTGGGGGGATTACGGGTGGCCGAGCCCTGAGATTAGAACATGGGCGGGAGATTAATCCTGGGAAGAGTTTGTCCCGTTTAATGGAGCCCAGCGAGTGACACAAATACCAGCCGGGATGAGGGGCTGGGGGAGCCCTGGCAGCCCCCAGGCTGGCTCCGGCCTCGGCCCAGGTCCCCCCCCTGGCTGGCGGGTCCCCTCCTGGGCCACCCTTGGGGCTGGGAGGGGGCTTCTGCATGGAGAGAGGAGGCGAGACACCCCGGGGAAAGTGTGGGGGCTGGGGTGAGAGACACTGATTGAATAGCAACGGCTGCATGATTTATGGTTTGCATTATTGCATGGCTCATTTGAATATATGCTAATAAGGCTTTTCTCCTCGTTTTGTTTGTAAGATTTAGATTTGCTATAGCAACCCGCTGGCATGGAAGGAGCTCAAGGATATGTCAGGGCGAGGTGAGCCCCGGGGAGGGGCCGGGGCTGCGGGGGACGGTCCCCAAATCCCACCGCGGGGACACGGGAGCGACCGGCGGGACCCCAGGGCAGCGGCGGGAGACCCGGGAGCCCACCGGAGCTGCGCATCCCCCCTGGCTGCCTGCAGGTCCAGTAACGCTCCATCGCGACAGGTCCTAAACCAGGGTGGGGGGTACCCTGGCATACCCCCAGCCCCGCTTTGGTCTTGCAGGGAGGCCCCTCAGGCCCCTGCCTACCTGCCATGCGTCGCCCCAGCATGGCGGAGAAGGTGGGATGCCCCATGGTGCTGGACCCAAAGGTGGAACCCAGAGACCCCCAGCTTTGTTGGGGGGTACGGTGCTCGAGATGATGCTGGGAAGAGACAGAGCACCCACGTTCGCTCTGTGTTCCCCACCCATCTATCCTGCGGGGTCCTGGTCTGTGATGGGGGGCTCTGGGCCATCTCCCCACCTCTGTGGCTCCACATCCCCTTCCCAGCTGGCCAGGGAGCTGCCCCAGTAAAGCCCAGTTACCTGCAGGCCCAGCATGGCGGGGGGCTGCGCTGCTCCGGGAGGGCGCTGGGCTGTGGCGTTGGGGCTGTGGAGCTGGTGGGGCTTTGTCTCCCACCCGATGCCGGTACCTCTGCCGGGGGGGGGGGTGGGGGGTGTACACAGGTGCTGTCGGGGCTCTGCTCCCTGATTTGGGGGGGCTGCAGAGCTTACGGCGCTCCCTTGCCAAGGACAATGTGGACAGGTTGGTTTTGGGGGGACCGTCCACCCCCCCCCCAGAGCTGGGGGGAGCAGCCTCTCGTCGTCGGACCCCAGCCCGGAGGGGTGTGGGCTGGTGGTCCCTATTCCTCGGGGTCGCGGAACCCAGGGGGGTGTCCCGAGTGGGGACGGGGACCCCCAGCTTCCCTCACCCAGGCGGCTCTGGACCCCGCCCGGGACAGCGCCGGGCCCATCCTGGGCTGCGGGGGGCCGGGGGAGGTGCGGCCCCTCGGGACTCCACGGCCACGCGTGACCGGGGAGCAGCCTCGGAAGGGCGGGCAGGGCCGGGGGGGGCGGTCCGGGCTGTCGCGGTGGCCCCGGGGCTGGGCGCTGCGTGTCCCCGACGGGCCGGGCCGCCCGGTCCCCGGCTCCGCGTTACCCGGTGCCGTTTCACGCCTGATAACGGTGCGGGAACGAGCCCCGGGCTGCGGGCGCAGCGAAGCAGCGCCGAGTCGAGCACCGCGGGGGGCTGCAGCCCCCCCTCACCCCCCGCAAACACCCCACTTTGTTGTTTCGTAAAAACCCTGAAATATTCATGCGCTGCGCCGCGCGCCTCGGGATGAATTTTTGATCAAAACCTTCTCAGAGAGCCAAAATACGCCGCCCCCCCACCCCCATCCCAAACTCCCGCCGTCTGGGGGCGTGGGGGAGTACCGGTACCGCGGGACCGGAGGAGCCGGGCCCGGCTCTGAGGGCCCTTTGCCGGGGGAGGCCCCGACGGCGGGGCCGGGCAGCTCGGGGGTCCCACCGGGGGCGGGGATCGCAACCCGCCGCCGCGGAGGGTTATTCCGAGGCCCGTGGTACGTACGATATGGGGGTGCCCGACCCCAAGGCTTGACATCTTGCTGCTCCGGTGCCGGGGGGGCCCGCCGGGCCCCCGGCAAGCCCCGGTTGGACGGGACGGGCAGCGGGCAGGGCACCCCGGAGCCCCCCCAACCCCGCCGGGAGAATATTCGTTGAGGGGAAAATGCATCAGCGGAGCTCAGCAGGGGAGAGAGCGGGGCCGGGGGCTGCCCGTACGGGGGGGGGGCACGGCTGGGGCGGGGCGGGGGGGGCCCCGGGGCTGGACCCTGCCCGGTCCCGGCTCCGCGGTGGGGGGACGCGCACCCCGACCGCTCCGGGGGCTCGGTGTCTGTGGGGGGTTGTGTCCGTCTGTCCGTCCCCCCCATCACCCTCCCGGGGCCGGATTTGGGGCGCAACCCCCCCCCCCCACCGGGCGCTGCGCGGAGCCGCCTTTGCAGCCACCGGGTTTTAACGCGCTCAGAAAATCCCGGTGCGCCGGTGCGGGGGGGGCTCGGTTCCCGTCCCCTTCGGAGCTTGGAGGTGTCAACGGCCGTGTCCAGCGAAGGGAAATTTTGTTTTAGTTAAAAATGGGCCGATTTCTGCTGTATTTTTAAGGAATAACCCTCCACTGGCCGGGGGGTGACCCTGCCCCAGCCGGGGGGGGGAGGGAGGGAGGATCCCCCCCACCTCCCTCTCCGGGTCCAGCCCCGAGCCCCGTCGGGTGCCCCGAGCCCTGAGGGTCCCCCGGTCCCCCCCGGGGTGTTGGGGGGGGGATCCAGCTCCGGCCCTCCCCCTGCTGCCCGTGCGGGCCGCGTCCGCGGGGTCACCGGGATCTTTTTTTTTTTTTTTTAATTTTATTTTTTAAATCATCAAATCCCTGTTATTTTTAGGTTCTGCTGCCAGAGCCGCCCCCATCTGCCCCCCACCCCCCCCCCCCCCCCCCCCCCCCCCCCCCCCCCCCCCCCCCCCCCCCAGCCCGGTGCATTCCCCAGCGCAGGGCTACTCCCGCTCCTGACGTCGAGGACGTCATGCCTTACGTAGTAAAATATGGAGAAAGCAAGGCGGGGGGGGGGTTAAAAAAAAAAAAAAAAAGGCATTTTTCCCTCCTCTCTCCCATCTCCATTTCCAAAAGGGAGAAAATGGATGTTGGGGAAGAATCCGGCCCCCCCCCCCTCCCCGAGGGCCCGGCGGCCTCGGGTCGGGGCTGCCCGGGCCGGTGGGGGGGGTCCCGGCGTTGAAGCCCCGGGCAGACGTTATCTGTTTAACCCACGTAAAAGGCGACGTGATGGCGGCGGGGGGGTGGGGGGCTCCTCTTCCAGCTGCTCCTGCAGCCCCCCCCCCCCCCCGCCACCTCGCCTCGGCTGGATGGCACCGGGCTCCGCGGCCCCCCCGCCCCGGAGGCTGCCGCTGTCCCGGCGGCTCCCGCTGTCGCTAAGTCATTAACGGATGCAGATGTGCGGAGGGAGGTAATTAACAGCCCCCCCCCCCCCAACTCCCCCCCCCTTTTTATTTTTCTTTTTGTCGCTGTTTTTCCCCTCTCCCTGCCCCGCACTGAACTCCCCGGGCCGGGGGAGATGCGGGGAGATGCGAGGAGCTGCCGCCGGAGGGGCCGCGCTGTGCGGGCACTGGCAGCCGCCCCGCTCCCCCCCCCCCCGCTCCTCCCAACTTGGAGGAAGTCTGCGAGGGGGGACCCCACGACTCCCCCACCCGGACCTTTTTTTTTGGGGGGGGGAGGGATGGACGGGGTGGGTTTTTTTTGCCTTTACCTCCCCCCCTCCCCATACCCGGATTAGGGGCTGCGGGTCCGGCCGCCCGGTGTGAGTGTTGGGGTGTGGGGGGGGGTTGGGGGGGGGGGGCCGAGGCGTGGAAAGCTGCCCTCCCTCCGGCTTCCCGCAGCGCCGGGAACAATGGCCACGGCTCCGTGGGGACAATGCCCGGCGGAGGCCGAGCTGCTTGGGTTGCAGGACACGTCCACCACCGCCTCGGCCACCCCCGGGCCCCCCCGCCCCCGCCCCCCCCCCACCCTCCCCCCGGGGCAGGCACCACCCGCTCCCCGGGGCAGGGACCCCCCGTTCCCCCGGGGCTGTGGGAAAACGCTTTGGGGGGGGGGGGGTCTGTGTCACAAAACTTGGGGAAAAGTCAGTGTGTCGTGTGTCCCCCCCAGTGCTTCTACCCCCCCCCCCCCCCGGGGCCGGCTCCGTCCCCTCCCGGCTTTGGGGACCCCCCCGCCCTGCCGAGCCCCCGCCGTTCCCCTCTCGCCCATCCCGACTCCCTCCGCCAACTCCACCGAGTGCTCCCGACCGGGGCTCAACAGGTCGGTATCGGCCAGTCCCCGGGTGCTCGCTCCTCCGCTCCCCCCCCGCCCCGCATCTCCCAACCCTCCATCACTCCCCCCAACCCCCCCCCCAGCCCCCCCCCCTCATTATCCCTGTTATCCCAAGGCAGCCTCCGTGCCCCAAACGCCGGCAAGTGCGAGGCAAACAGAGCGCGATTGTTCCGAGCCTGGGAACGCGCGGAGGGGGGCGCGGGGGCCGCCGCCCCCCCCCCCCTCCCCACACCCGGCCCCCCCCCGCCCGGCCCCCGCTCAGACTCGATTGTGATGGAAATCGGCCTTTTCCCCCCGCATGCTGTTGAACTTGATGTTGACTCCTTTTCTTTGGGGTTTCACATCTCCTCGGCCACTTGTTTTTTTTTTGTGGAAAATTTTCTCTCCCGAGCTCCGCCGTGTGAAATTAATTAATCAAGGCCTCTAGATGGCAATGGGACACAAAAGGGACAGCCCGGGAAAACTCCGCCAAACTCACAAAAGCCACCCCCGGGGTTTAGAGCCCCGGGCCGGTCGGACCGCCCGCCCTGCCCTGCCCGGCGCCCGAGGTAAGGGGCTGCCGGAGCCGAGTTTGGGGTGTGGAGCTATTTGGTGGGGGAGGTTTGGGGGGAAAAAAATAGGGGAATAGGGATGCGGGGATTTGGGGGTTGCTGGGGCTGGGGAGGTGGGTTTTGTGGGCGTCCCCCCCACCGCTCCTTCGCAGCCCCGTGTCGGTGCCGGGCTGTATCCCGGCCGCAAAGAAAAAACACAGCAGGGAAAAAAGAAAAATTCTTCGCCATGCAAAAGGCCGGGGACGAATTCGCCATTTCTGGAGAAATTAAAAAAAAATTATCTTGTTTTATTGTTTTTTCTCCCCCCCTAAAAAAGTAACGGGCGTTGTTTGCCGTGCCGGAGCCAGCGGGCACGGCCGGGATTTCCACACCGTTGTTTCCCGAGCGGGGAAATTTCCTCCGTGCGCGGGGGGGAAACCGTTTGCCCCCCAGTTTTTACCGGGGAGGCGGTGGTTGGATTCCCAGTCCCCCCTCTTCGCCGTTAGTTTCGGCGGGTGCCGCGTGTGTGACCCCCGACGGGCTTAGCAGCGACGGCGGGGAACAAATAGAAACCCAGGTTTTCTTTCGAAGCGCTTCGCAAGGCAGGGGATGGTTGTTTTTTTTAGAGATCAATCTCTGCAAAGATTTCGGGGCTTTGGGGGAAGATTTCTGCACGGGAACGGGCCAAAATACGGGTGTCAAATCCTCTCCCGCTCTTTGTTGCCAGAACACCTTTGGGTGACAGCGGCTGCAGAAAGAAAAATCAGTAAAATCTGTTAATTCTTTCGTTTTCGGCCGCATCGATATTTCCAGCCAGGCAGGAATTCGGGTGGATTTTGCCGGGGGGTTTGGGGACCGCTTTTCCCCGGATCGGTCCCCCCCGCTGGCGGTGCTGCTTGACCCGAGCTGCGAAGCGATGCGCGGGGGAACGAGTCGTTGCGTTTTAAATGCAAAGAATTCCCAGCGACAGCGCTGGGATCAAACTGGGGGGGGGGGGGGGAGGGGGGGGGGAATGGGGCGGGAAAAGAAAAAGGGGGAAAAAAAAAATTCTCGGTGGGAGGGGGAAAAAATAAAGAAACAAAAAATAACACAGCTGAAAAATCGGCTTTCGAGGGGCTCCGGGCCGGGCGGGCGAGAGGCTCCGGTGCCCGGTGCGATGCTCCGGTGCCCGCGGCGCGGGGGAGCTGGGCCGCCCGGTAAAGGCAGACAGACAGACAGAGGGTGTGGGGCTGCCCCTCCGAGGGGTCTCCTGTATTTCCCCGGCAGCAGAGGCCGTGTCCCGTCTTGGCCCCTCCCGGGCAGGGCCGGGGCTCCGGGTGGGTGTCCCCGCTCCACGGGTGGAAGGGACGGATTTTGGGGTATCCCCCTCCCTGCCCGCCGGTGGGACTGGTCCCGGGTGACCGGGCAGGGGCTCCAACGCCGCCCACACCCCCTCCCGCGCTGCCAGCCTCGCCGGGAAAGTTGCTCCAAGTTGGAGCGATGGCGGCGGCTCCTCCTGACGCCTCTTCTTTCTATTTCCCTCCCCAGGTGGGCTCGGCCGAGCGGCTCCACGGGGGATCGGCACACCGGGCCAGGCGGAGGTAACCGTGCCCCTCCCCCTCCTCTTTTCCAAAGGCAGCCCCGGGATGCGACCTGTTTTACCGGAGGGATGCGGGGCAGGTGCGGGACCAGCAGTTGGCGGCGTTACCGATAACGGTGGGAAGTTGCCGGGCTGGCGGGGAGCGGCTCACCGCGGCATCCCTCGGTGCCGTGGGAGGAGGGGGGCCGGCGGCTCCCCCCGCTGCCCGGGCTCCGGTTCTCGGGTGGGATGTGGGGGTCCTCGCGCCGCCCGGAGCCGAGCCCGCCCGCTCTGCCTCCCGCCGTGGCGGCCGCGGCTCCTGCGGCGAGCGCCGTGCTCGCACCGGAGCCCAACATGGCTGCTGTAGTGAAGGTATTTGATTCACGCGGGGGTGTGGGAGAGGGGGAATAACGGGGGACGAGGGGCGCCGGGGCCAGTCCCCGCAGCCGCCGGGGAGCGGGGTACCGGCGGGCGACGACCCGGTAAGTGCCGGGGAGGAACGGGCCGGGCGGGCCCCCTTGGATCCGCCGCCGCGGACACGCGTGGGGCGGCCACCCTTCCTGGTTCGGAGCTGCCGAGCCCCCCACTCCCACCCCCCGCGACCCCTCGGGCGCGGGGAGCCGTGGAGAGCGGGGACTGGCGACAGGCGTGGGCGAACCGGGCCGCTGCGGCCCGCCCGGGCCCTGCACTGCCGTTACCGGGCCCGCGAGCGGCAGGGGAGCGGGGCCGGAGCCGATGCTGCGCCCGGGGCCCCGCCGGTGCCCGAAGCGACCCTTCCCCGAGCCGGGCCCGGGCCCGGGGGTGCTCCCGGGGCGGCGGCGAAGTCCCGCCGGTCCCGTTCGTTCCCTCGGCGGAGCTTCGGGGCCGCGGTCGTTGTCGGGGTTATTTTACCCTTCGGCGAAGTACGGCGGCCGGGCCCGCCCGGGGAAGGAGCGGTTCGGCATCCCCGAAACGAGAAGGGCGGCAGCCCCACGCGTGTCCGCGGAACCCACCGGGGCGGCGGAACGGGGCCGGGACCGGCGGTGCCCCGGGCGGTGCGGACGGCAGCGGGGCCGACCGCGCCGGGGCCGGGCGGGAGAGGGATTTGGTGCGGACCCGAGGAGGGGAGTGCGGGCGGCAGGCACCGGGCGGCTTGCGAGTGGACGATCCGTTAACGCGGCAACCGGCTGCCTCGCCGGTACCGCCTTCCCGCTCGGAACGGTTTGCGGTGCACCGGAGCGGCGGGAAAGGCAGGAATGATAACGATAATAATTAATAGAGGTCTTAATAATTAATTAGTGGCGGCTCGGAGGGAGGAGGGCGGAGGAGACGCGATCCCGGCCGGCCCCGGTGCGCTGCGGCGGTTCAGCACCACGGAGAGCGGCGGGGCCGGGCCCGGTGCGGGCGGGAGCGACACCCCCCCCCCCCCCCTCCGCGCCCGCCGACGGGGCTCCCGCCCAGGGCTTCCGCCATGCCGGGGGGCGCGGTTCTCGGTGCGGGGCACAAAGCCCCGCTGCTCCCGGGGAATCCCTCCGGTGTTTGCGGGTTGGCATCTCCGCAGGAGCCGCCGCGCTCCGCTCCGGGCCCCTCCGAGCACGGAGGTCGGGTAGATTTTAGCTGTAGAAGCGTGGGTGTGGGGAGGGGGGGTCGGGACGGCTCCGTGCCTCCTCCCCGAAACACCCGCACGCTGTGAGAGCAGCACGGGCCCCGCCGCTCCCGGTCCCCGCTGGAAGCGGAGCCCGCCCGGGGCTGCCCGGGGCCGTTGGGTTCCGTTTTCCGCCGGTTCACCCCCGGAGCGAGGGGCGACGAGGCGGCCCCGGGAGCCCTCCGGGCCGGGGGGGTAAGGCTGGGGGAGGGGGGGCCACGGAGAAGGCCAGGGTGTCCCGCGTGGGTGTGTGCGTGGGTGTGCACCGGGGGGTGTGCGGGGCCGCGCCTGCGTCGGGACGAGCGTGACCGTCGGTGTGCGTGCAGGGGTGTGAGCGCTCCGGGGTGTGCACCGGGGGGGGTGGGGTGGGGGGGGCACCGTGCCCCCGGCCGGGGCACCCCTGGGTGGGTGCGAGCACCACGGGAGTCGCAGCTGCGCCCCGCCGGTGGTCTCCCTGCGTGAGGCGGCCGGGGGTGCCGGGGAAAGGCCGCTGCCCCCCCGCCACTGGCCGGGGCTGCCCCGCCGTCCCCGGGAGAGCGGAGCGGGGTCCCCTGCACCGGGGCGGGACCCGGCCGGGACCGGCCCCTGGCGGCCGCACGGGGGGGACGTGGAGCCGGGACCTCGGCCCCTCGCCCGGGCTCTGCCCCGCCGCCCCTCCGAGCCGCGGCCCCCGCTTTGTCCCGGGCCCGGGGGGGGTCCCTCCCCGGTCAGGGGGGCAGAGCCGATGTCGGACCCGTCGGGGGGACCCCTGTTACCGCCCGGGACGGGGCGGAGGAGTCGAGCCTGGTTTTACTCCTGAGGAGCCGCGATTCCCCTTTGCCAGCGGGGCCTGTGAGCGCGGCATCGACGGGAGGGTCCGGTCGCCCCCGCCGCTTCCCCGCTCGGCACGTCGGGTTTAACCCCAGGCTTTGCCGGGGGGGGTAGTGCGGCTCCGCCACAGCCCTGCTCGAGCGGGGTTACCCCCCGGGGCACCGCCGCCTCCCCGACGGGGCGGGCCTGGCTGCTGCGGGAGGCTGGGTCTGGGGCGGGGGGGCCCGGGGCGAGCAGACGGGCCAGCCCCCGGGGACCGCGGCGGCTGTGGCGAATGGCGCTCCCCCCCCCGAGATGGGGGGGGGGGGGGGGGTGTGACCCCTGCCCCGGCCCCACGCCCGGGCTGTCCCAGGCCCCGCCGCTCGGGCTTTGTCCCCGCCGGCCGCCCGTCCCTCCCCCCGCCCTCCCCCGCCCTCCCGCCAGCCCTCTGCCGCCGGCTCTGCCTCAACTTTAGAGGCAGGTCCCGCAGGCACCGGGGCAGCGGGAGCGGGACCCGCACCGGCACCGGGCGAGGGGATCCAGCCTCCGGCCCGGGTCGAGCCTTCCCGCCCCACCCCGCCAGCCTGGAAGGATGCGGCGACCGGAGCCGACGGCGACCGCGGCAGCCACCGGACCCAGCGGGGTGAGCAGGTACCCCTCCCCCGGGACCCTTCCCTCCCCGGGACCCTTCCCCAGGACCCATCCCGTCTTCCCCCCGTCCCCCCCGTCCTCCACTGAGCCGGGGACAACCGCTCTGCCGAGCTCCCCTCCGAGCAGCCGCATGGCCGGAGCCCCCGGGTGCACCCCGCGCCGCGACCCACCTGGGGTTCGGGGTCCCCGTGGGCAAAGGGATTCGCGGCCCGGAGCCCCAGGATACGCGGGGTCTGTCCCGGGGATGCGGGCCCGGCTGCAGGGAGCGGGTACGGGAGGAAGAGGAGGAAGAGGAGAGCAGAGCAGAGCCGGGGCGCGGTGGAAACCCCCGGGGGGGCCCTTTTCGGCTGGGCCCGTCCCTTCCCCAACCGCTCTCATGACTCAGCAGATCCGTGCCAGTAATTTCCAGCAATTATAAAGTGGGAGCGGGCTCCGGGGTGGGTCTGGGGATGAATTTGGGGCTGGAAAGGAGGCAGGTCCCTGGGCCGTGGGCGGTGGGGAGGGATCCTGAGGGAGCATTCTGCCCTGCCGTGGCTCCCAGGCCACGGGGGGCTGCGTGGGGCTGAGCCCGCTTTAGGGCGCGGGTCCCCTTTGGGGTGCGGACATCGGGTCACAGCGTTCGGGTGGGTTTTGGGGAGCGCCGGCGTTGTGCGTCGCATCCCAAGGTGCCGGGGCAGATTCCCGCTCTCCTACCGAAACCGAGGGGGTTTCTTCAGTTTTGGCGGCGAGGGGACGCAGATGGCGGCTGTCCCGGGGGGCTCCGACGTCGGGGCACGACAACCCCAGGGCGCGCGGCACGGTCAAGGCCCGTTTTGTAAAGACATGGGTGGGTTTTTCTCTTTGGTTATCTAGCTGTATGAGTGTATGTGATATCATAAAGCTAGAGAACCGAATGTAAAAACCCGCTCGCTGTTCTCCGGGGGAAGAGCCCTGCCCTCCCGGCAGGAGAGGGGCTCGGTGGCCACCGGCCTCCCCAGGGCACTGGCCCCAGCACCTTGGCAAGGGGGAGAGCGGCTGAAAGCCAGGCGCGGCTGTGGAGTGGAAATATCGGTGGGGTTTTCTCTTCCATCATTTTTATGGAGGCCCAGAGCGAGTGCCTACGCCTGGGTGATTATTTGGATTCCAACCTGGGGTTCCTTGGGCTACCTACAAACCAGTACCTTCATTTTATTTATTTTATTTTTTTTTTTTCCACTGTGGTTTTAATTTCCACGTCGACAATTAAGCTTGCTTGCGCCGGGTGTGCCGGAGATAAATTAAATGGGGCCAGCTCAGAAATAACCCCTCGAGAAACCCTGTTTATAACGAAGTAGAAGGAAAGTTGCTTAAATATATTACCGCATGCAAATTGTAATTTAGCGCAAACCCGTTTCCGAGGCTACTTCGTCTACTGGGGAAGAGAAATAAATCATCGTCGCTCGTCGGTTATTCGGCATCTGCAGAGAGACTGCAGCTTTGTTCTTCGGAGAGGGGGATTTGGGAGCATCACTCCGAGGGTGCCTATGCTCCTCCGGTCTCAGCCTCCCCCTCCCCGGTCTCTCCCGGTCCCCCCCCGGACTCCTGCTTCGCTGCCGGTGGATCGGGGTGTTGTGTGCAGCCAGCTCTCTCCTTCCCTCCCGCTTCCTCCGGCTCCTCTCGGTCCCCGCGGCGCCCGGGGAGACTGGCGGTGCAAGGGATGGGGGGCTGAGCCCCGGCTGCCCAGGGGCCGCGCAGGCAGAGGATCCAGCCCAGAACGCTGATGCTGGGAGAGGGGAGAGGCTGTGAGTGGGGACCCTGAAGGCTGAGCGCTCCCCAGTAATTCCTGGGAGCTCAGGGAAGCGGGGAGCAGTGTGTTCAGGCGCGTGTTTCGGGACGCAGCTTGGAGCGGGTGGTGGTGGTCAGCCGGGAGGCTCCGCAGATGGACCCAGGTGCTTAAACCACTGCAGGATCAGGCCCTGCCCGTGCCGGACCACCAGCCGCTCTCCCATGGGGTGCAGGCACAGTGCGAGGGGCTCAGCACCCTGAGCGGGATGGTGGCACCGGGACTCATCCACCCCCGCCACACTGCTCAATTCTTCGATGCATCAGTTCCCTGGCTGGGTTGGTGCTGAGAAATGAGAAAGGGAAGAGCATCAGCTCCAGATACTGAAAGCTCAGTGTCTCAATCTCTTGCTCCGTCAGCCTCTCCCTGCCCTGCACACCCTGGCTTCTGCGCAGGGTTGTGCCTGCTCCTTCACCCGGTGTTGCTGGAGTCGGCAGCAGAGGAGGAATTTGGGGTGTGAGAGGCAGGGGGGCACCTTCCTCCCTCTCCACAGGTCTTGCTGTGTTCAGGTGGGGGGAGCAGGTTCCTTGTCCCGGATCTCTGTGATCCCTGGCACTGATCCTGCACCCCCAGCCTGCTCAAACACTCTGGGCTCACCCAATTTGGGCCTTTTTCTGGGTGGGAACGAAGTGGGCCCTATATAGGATGTAGAATAAAGTAGACACAGCCCCCGTACACCCCATAATATGTTGTGGGATAAAGAGGAGATGGTCCCCATGGGGCCACCCCACCTGCGGCCTGGGGACAGGGAGGAGCGCGGGTTCTTCAGCCGTGGCAGCGCCGAGCTGGGCGAGAGCTTTTGCTGCAGCAAAACGCGGGGCTGCCGCGGCGTCCGGCGGCACCAGTTCGTCTGCTTGGTGGAGACGCGGGTCCCCGGGGAAATGTGCCCCGTCCGATAGCCGATGCCCCTCTGTGCTCCGCTTGCGGGGCTGGATGGAAGGGGAAAACCTTCCCTGGCTCCTTGCTTGTTCGCTCTGAGCTCCTCCAAGGGACGGCAGGTTTTTGTCGGAGCAGGGTTTCCATGCCATCCCTTCGACCATCTCAGGGTCTCCAAGATCTGGACCAGCCGCGAATCCTGTAGCTTTGTGTATGGGTTTGGGCAGGGTTTGGGCAGGGGCTGCCCACCCTGACCTGCCCGCGCCTCCGTAGCGTCGGCAGAGGAAGCCGCTGGCGGGTGGGAGAAGCGTTTCGGCAGCGGCGAGGCCGCGTGGGGACAGCCGGGAGGAAGCGAAGCGGCAGCCGTGCAGCAGCGGGAGGGATGCACGGTGCGCAGCGCGGGGAGCTGATGCTGGGCAGCAACCCTGCCCTCGCCACTCGCAGTCCCAAGCTGAAGAGTACCCCAAATGGTGCCACCATGCACCCCAACATCCCGGCCGGGAGCACAGCGGGAACCGGCGCAGGCTCTGCTGCGCTCGGGAAACCGTCTCCTCCCTCCTGACTACATGTAAACCATTCAGCAAGAATTTCTTAAAATAGGTTCCACTTTAAGGACTTATCTGCTGAATGCCATTAATTTTCTGGGGTTCGTTAAAAGCAAACTTGGTATCATAGCAACTGAATCTATTACAGGGAAGCAGCCAATTGCGCCTTGCGGTGTGTGCAACCGGAGGCGAGAGAAAGGAGCCTTTCAGGTTTATTCTCGGGCTTGTGCCTTTGCAAGCGAAGTTTTAATTTTCAGTGTTTTATTCCTTGCAGAATATTTTATAATTTCTCCCAGCAAATCTGCAGGGAGAGGAAAATCACCGCGCTGGCAAATATTTGCAAAATCGCCTTCGTTTTGTGCCGTCCAGGTGCAGGCAGAGGTGGTGGCAGAGGGATGTGGCGGGTGCTGGGGGGGCTGGATCCGGCCCCAGCAATTCGGCCTCGTGCTTGGGACAGCTGGGCTCGCCCCTCCGGGCTTGATGCCACCAGCCCCGATGTCACCCTCGGGAGCGATGCTGATCGTGGGCGTCTCCGGCCGCCCCAGATGTTTCGGGGACTGCCCAGCAGGATTGGGGGTTGCTGGTAGAGGGGACGCTAATCCCCGTCTCATTTCCCCGGCCTCACTAAAAAAATAGTCATTATTTTCCTTTTAATCCCATCTCTTTCCTCTTTTCCATTAGGCCCTAAGCTGCAATCTTGTTCCCGGGGGATGTTACGCCGAGGATAATCCCGGGCGCTGCCAGGGCGCTCGGTCCGGCTACTTTGGGGCAGGGGGGTGACTGCCAGCCTTGGCGTGCTGCCGGTGCGTCGGGGCTGAGCCCGGCCGGCCCCGGACGTCTCTGGTCCTGGTCCCTGGCACCGGGAGAGGAACCCGGCTGAGCATCCCGGTGCTGGCACAGCAGGGCGAGCTGGGGGCAATGGGGCGATCCCCAAAACCCCGTGCCAGCCGTGGGGGTGGGAACAGAGAGCTCATGGCTAGCTTGGCTGTCGGGGTGCCGGGCTGGTGCCGCTGCCCTGTGCCGGCTGTGCCAGCTCGGGCGGGCAGGATCCAGCCCTGGGCTCGGTGGGGGGACGGAAGGAGCCCTTTGTGCCGTGGCTGGCGCAGGGGCTGGGACGGAGGGATCTGGGGGGGTGCCGGGGTTTGGGGTGCTGAGAGGAGCCCGGGAGGCAGCTCCACCTCCACCCCACGACTGCAAAGCTCAGCTGAGAAACGTGAAATGGCGGGGCCGGCACCTCGCCTGCCGGAGCCCTAAAAATAACCCCGCCCAAGCTTGCCTCTCACCGCTGGCAGCGCGATGCTCAGGTTTTAATCGGAAGGGGTGGCGGGAGCCGCGTTCGCAGCTGTCCTGGCCGCTGGCATCACGCACTTGTGCCCGAAGGTCGCAGCCCCCAGCCTCGGCCGTTACACCCAAACCGCCCTGTTCCTGGGCGAGGGGGTCCCAATGCCACCCCCCCGGCCCCGGTGCCGCTCCCTTCTCCCACTGCAAGCTGGTGATTTTCCAACTTGATAGCAGAGAGGGGGAAAAAAAAGTCATTTATGATAAAAAGTATCACTTAAATAGACAGCAAGGCTAAGAGCCCTGGACAAAAACATATCCCCAAGCAGGAGAAAATGAAAAACACTGATGTGTTTAACTTTAGGCCATTTAAAAATAACCATTGAACAGGCAACAGTAAATAACAATTCCTTCCCATCAGGTACGTGTCACTGCGGCGGTGAAGCTCCCGTTTATTTACCCAAAGCTGGCAGAGGATGGCCCGGCCGGCTCTTTAGCTGCTCATTTTTATAGATGTCAGGCTGAAGTCTCCGACCCGGATAAATCAGGTGCCGGCGGTGGAGGGAGCGGTGTGGGAGAGCTCAGCCCTCCTTCGGTGCCGGAGGGGTGCGGTGCTCCCAGTCAGGGCGGTATGTGGGACCCCCACCCATGGGACCCAGCCCTGGAGGGGGGAGATGAGACCCCACGTGTGGGGCTGGGTGCACAGGACGTTTGGGTCTGTTCCCAGCCCCAAGCGATGAGCTGCAGCCTTGCTTTCTCTCTCTCTCTTTTTTTTTAATGGAGAAATTATTATTTACATTTTAATATCTTCATGTTTCTATGGAAACTCCGTGGCTGCGCTGGGTGGAGAAGTCAAAACCAGCCGGGAAAATGGCAATATTTGAAAGCAAGAGGAGCTGGGCGGGTGCTCGCCAGGGCACGGGGACCGGGGTAGGGTGCAGGTGTGGGATGCGGGGGGACCCCGCTGCGTGTCGGCGATGCTCAGGGTGCCGAGGACGTGACCTCGGTGGCTGCGTTTGTCGCTCCTGCCCGAGCCAAACCCTTCGCCTGGGCTCCTCGGCGAGCGGTTCGTCAGGATGCTCCAGCCAGCGCAGGGCTACGAGGATGAGGAGGGGACTGGAGCATCTCTCCTACGAGGAGAGGCTGAGGGAGCTGGGCTTGTTCAACCTGGAGAAGAGAAGGCTGAGAGGGGACCTTAGAAATGCCTTTAAATATCTGCAGGGTGGGGGTCAGGAGGATGGGGCCAGACTCTGTTCAGTGGTGCCCAGCGACAGGACAAGGGGCAACAGGCACAAACTGAAGCAGAGGAAGCTCCAGCTGAACCCGAGGAAGAACTTCTTCCCTCTGAGGGTGCCGGAGCCCTGGCCCAGGCTGCCCAGGGAGGCTGTGGAGTCTCCTTCTCTGGAGATATTCCAGCCCCGCCTGGACAAGGTCCTCTACAGCCTACTGTAGGTGACGCTGCTTGGGCAGGGGGTTGGGCTGGGTGACCCACAGAGGTCCCTGCCAACCCCCACCATGCTGGGATTCTGTGATTCTGTAACCGCGCAGCGTTCGCCGCAGCCTTTCCCCTTCCCCGCACGCAGGGAAAGCCCCTCGGGGTCGGACGGAGCTTTGGTGGGCAAGGGCTGGCCGAGCTCCCTCGCTGTGGGCACGCGTGGGCATCGCCCACCCGGGGGAAAGCACCGCGGCCCCGAATGTAGGTCAGGCACGCACGTGCATCGTCACGTACGTACGTTGAGTCCCAAGAGCTGGGGCTCATCCTCGCCGACAACAAACCCGTGCGCGGCCGTTAAACAGATTTGCATTTATAAACGGCGAAACGCGGGGTGCATGCGCTACGTACCGGGGGGCCAGGGGGTCCCCCCTGCCTGGCACCGGCGATGGTGCTCATGCGGAAAGAGCGCGGTGGCGGCGGAGACCTCGTCCCCCTAATAGCCGGTGACAGGGACTTGCTAGTGGCGATGTCCCCGCGTCGGGCACAGAGCAAGGACGGAAGGTGTGCGAAGTCCCCGCTTTTGTCAGAAAGTATCTATCAGAGCAGCGGGGAAAGGTCAGCGGGAAAAGCACGCGGGGAGGCACGAGCGGGCCCTGAGGATGCTGTCCTGTCCGTCTGTCCGATCAGCTGCGGACACCAGCGGGTGATGTCCCCCAACCCCCGCCCCGAGGACAGCGGGAAATTAGCTTAAAAAAATCCCAGTGCTTCAAAAATAACGACTGTGGGTTTGGCTGCCTTTGCCTCCTGGTTTTCGAGCCTTTGGGGATGATGTTTTCATGCCTTCCTCTGCCGCCACCAGAAATGTATTTATTTATTTTTAATGAAAAGCACGATGCCGGTGCTGTGCTGGGGCTGGGCCCTGGCAAACAAGGGAAGATGGTGGGGTTGGGGGGGGGGGGGGGGCTGCGCCCGTGCTGCTGCCCCCGGCTTCGAGGAGCAGCCCCCCCCCCACGGCAGCTGCGCAGTGAGTGGGACCCCCGGCTCTGCCGTCCCTGAGGCTCCCTGGGAGGCTGAGCCCAGACTTTCTCTGCCCTAATTCCCCGGGAAACCAGGCGAGGGCTGAACCTTGCGTGGCTGTTTATTGTTTTCTATAAATCTTGGATTTCCACCGAGCTTGGAGAGGATTTTTGGGCAACCCATGGGCTCTGCGTTAGGGGAAGGGAAGGTGTGAGGTGACCGAGCCGCCCCATCCCCGGGAATCCCATCCCTCGTGTGCCAGGCGGGGATTTAACGCCGAGTTTGCTCCCGGAGCATCAAGCGCTGGTTGTGAAACCCGGGCACAGCCGAGGCCATGGGGGAGACCAGGCTGCTGCCGGGGGGTTTGGGGTCCCCATGGGTGGGTCGCGGACAGGGGTACGGCCACCGGCCACGTGTCCCCTCTGCTCGCCGAGCCTCCACGTTTGCAAATCAGGGAAGGGCGCTGGTACCTTTTGGCTCATTTCTTACATCAAAATCGAAGCCTGCGGGTAAAAGGGAGAGACAGAGGGGTCCGGGCTGGGGGCTTTAACCCCGGCTCCACGTTTCTGTCCCCCCCCTCCTCCGCCAGCCACCCCTTTCAGAGCGAGCTTTGGGGATGAAACCCCGCGCCAGCTGCAACGCATCAGCCCACGGCTGGGCACCCCCCGCACGCTGCCCCACATGCCGGGGCTTGCACACGTGTGTGCACGCGCAGCCGAGCCGGAGTCGGGGCCGGCTGCTCCGGGAGACGGGGTGCGAGCGGCATTTCAATGCAAGACGGGCGCGAACAATGAGGTGTGTTTTTAAGGGACTGTGAAAGGGGGGTTTTTTGCTGAAGGACTGAAAAGGCGGCGGGGGGGAGGAGGGAGCCGGGCAGCCCCTCCATTAGCTCAGTGCAGCAGCGAGAACAGCTGTGAAAAGAGCCCAGGCCTTTTTCCCACGCCCAGAGGAGCGGAGCGAGGGAAGGAGCCCTCCCAGCAAGGTCAGATCCCATCACTAATATATACACAGGCTGTGCCCTCATTCACGTCACCCCGGCGCAGGTTTGTTTAAGGCACACACACACTGACACTAATTTCTCCTCGCCCTCGCTCCCCCAGCCGGCCCCATTATGGTCCCCGCTGCATTAAACCCTCCCCGTGCCCCGGCGACGGCTGGCAGCACCGAGGGGGTGGGTTTTTTTATATTTTATTCCCCCCTCTCCTCCTCCCCAACACCTGACCGGCAAGGTCAACATGAGGTGCCTGCGCGACGGCGGCGGCGATGGGTTCTGTCCGGCAGCTGCCGCGCCGGGGCTGGCTCGCAGGAATGCGCGGCGACGGCCGGGTCCCGCAGATGGGACCTGGCAGGGGTTTGACACCCAGGACTCAGCTGGTGGAGGCGGATGGCGGGGATGCTGAGCTTGGGGAGGGGTGGAATGACACCCCCCCCCCCCTCCAACCCTGTCTCTGTGCGTTCATGGGAGCGTGGCTGATTGATGCCGGCGGAGGGCTGGCGGTTTGTCAGGAGGATGAAGTTGTGGTGCTTTGCTGGTGGGGCCATGTTAAAGGGTTGGTCCAAGCGCTTCAGCCTGCGGCTTCCAGAGCCCGGACAGGGAGTGACGCCAGTGGCTCCGGTGGGGTCTTGCCAGTCCCAGTGTGGTCTCAGCGGTCACAGAATCACAGAATGGTCAGGGTTGGAAGGGACCTCTGTGGGTCACCCAGTCCAACCCCCTGCCGAAGCAGGGTCACCTACAGCAGGCTGTAGAGGACCTTGTCCAGGCGGGTCTTGAATATCTCCAGAGAAGGAGACTCCACAACCCGGTGTGATGCCCCAGCAGTGACTGGTGCGGGACACGGGCGATGGCAGGACCAAGCCCTCCTGCCTGTCCCGGTGCCAGCCGGGCTCTGCTGTCCCACGGGGCAGTGAGCCTGGGTCCGGGCAGCTCTGCCCCTGCCCTCGCTGTCACCGTCCCCGTCCCAGGCACCCCAGCATCAGGGGGGTCTGGGGGTTGTTGCCTGGGGCTGCTGGGGGGGGGCAGGATGCGTGCGTGTGGGGCTGCTCTGCAGCCTTCATAGGGGGTTGGAGATACAGAGGCAGAGGGGGGGGGATCCCCTCCTGGTCTTCCCATGCCAGGCTCTGGCCGCGGTAGCTCCCCGTCCCCCCTCGCCCAGGGCCCCGCCGGCCCAGCCAGGCATCTGCTGAGAAACAGGCAGCAAATAAATCAGGTCTTGTTTATTCTCATGCCTGGGCTTGGTGTGTGAGTTCATTTTAAAACGTTCTGCCTTAAATTACAGCCTAATAAATCAATACCCACTTAGCGATGCAAGCGAGCGGGAGCAGTTTGCACAAAGAATTAAAGTTGCCTTTGCAGCTCTCGGGCTTTGCAAAGGGTGAGGGAGCGAGTCCCGGCAGGACCCTGTCCTGGGACGCGTGTGTGCGTGGCTGGGACACGTGTGTGCATGGCTGTGCATGGCTAGGACATGTGTGTGCGTGACTGGGACACGTGTGTGCATGGCTGTGCATGGCTGGCACACACATGTCATGGCTGTGCATGGCCAGAACACATGTGTGCGTGGCAGGGACGCATGTTAGGGCAGGCGTGTGCCATCAGCCGCCCCGTGCAGAGCCTTGGGGCAGCCTCAGCACCGATCCCAGCCCCACCCCAGCTCCTCTGACATGGGGTATCTCTGGATTTCCCCCCCCCCAAAATGTGACTGCACGGTTCCCCCCACCCAGCTCCCACCCTCCTCTGCCTCGCTGCCCCCTCCTCATCCAGGGCCCTTCATTATGGCCCCGCTAACGGCTTTCCCTGAGCATCCTCCTCCCCTTCGCCCCTCGGCTCACACCTCTCACTTGTCTAATCCCCTTGTATTTGTCTGGGCCGCCTTCCAGGGCCACCCACCTCTTTATTGGGCCACTGCTAAGTAAACGCTGCCTTTGCTCTGCTAAACAGGGGCTCCTCCTTGGCACAGTCGGGGTTAGCGGGACCGGACCTTTCATGTGCCGCTCACCTTTCTCGGGGGCTGCCCTTCGCCTCCTGCCATGGCACCCTCCATCCTCATCCTCCTCCTTCCCAGGGATTCGGGGCACACCGGGCTCTCGGTGCCCAGCACCGCGGCATCCGCAGCCCTGAATGTCATCGCTGCCAGCTCCCATCAAAGCCGCCCTTGGCGGTGCCCAAGGACCGTGGTCCCTGTCCCCCCAGCTTGTGTCGGAGCCGGTTTTATCCCTCCCCCCTCGTCTCCCTTGCCAAGCCCTGACACTTGATGGCAGCCCATTCAAAATGCATGGGCTCCCCTTTCCAAGCGCCCCGGTCCTTTTGAACTAAAAGGATTTTCTCAGAGGCTAAGTTCAAATGTATGGCCGTTATTTATTTATCAACCCACTATGTATTATTCATTTATTTAAAAATGTATGGCAGCTGGGAGCCCCGTGTTTAATCGCCCCGCGGATGGCGAGGGCCAGGTGGAGCCGGCCCCTTGCTCCGCCAGTAACCTGGCGTGGTGGCTGCCGCCGGCCCGCCGGCCTCACGCCTGATTTACCATGAACCCAGCCAAAACTAACCCCAGCCCCACGGCAGCCAGAGCAGGGCGGCCGTGCTGGGTGGGCGTGGGGCCGGAGCCGGCGTTTCAGGGCGACGCCAAGGACCCGCCGTGCGCCGAATGCTGCGGGTCGCTGGGTGGAGGTGCGTGGGGTTGTCATTCCCCCCCTCCTCGGCACTGATTTTTGGGGTTGGGTATGGGGACGTGCACTGCTGGCCACCTGGCTGGCCCCTCCGGTGGCCAAGGCCACTGTCCTCATTTGCTGCCCATCCCCAAGACAAGGACGAAGTGGCCGATGTGCTGCTGGTGTGCGGGGAGGCTGGAAGGGGCTGGCACTGGTATGTCAAAAAGGAAAAAACAAGGCAGAAAAAGGAGAAAACTGGCTGTGCTTTGCTTTCCCCGGCATCTCGGGGAGGAGGGGACGCATCCAGCCCTCCTGGCATCTCCTTATCCCTGCAGAGGCGAAGGACCGAGTCGCCTGGCAGGAGGAGCACAAAGGGTTAAGGATGCTTTCCTTCCCCGCTAAACTCCTCACCAGAGCCCCCACCACCCTCTTCCTCATTGGGACATTCGCTAATTGAGACAGCTTCAGCCCCTGCCTCCCTCCTCTCCCCCTGGGGCTGAGCTGCTTCTTCCCAGGGGGAGCACATTGTCTGCTCCAGCCGGGTTGATGTAATCCCTAAGCCCGAACAATACTTCCCCACCCCGCTCCCGCTGAAAGGGTATTACTGCCCAATGAGATAATTACTCAGCAGGCCACCCTAATCATCCCCTCGGCCCAGCCGTGTTCCCCGAGGAGCCCAGCTCAGCCCCACAGCACCCAGGACATGGGTTTGTGGTCCTTTGGGGTGATGCTGCTGGAGTTGCTCACCCTATGTGGGCACCTGGACCCCAGACACCAGCAGCAAAATATACTGGGGAAGGGAGATGGGCTGCTGAGATGCCACCGCCAGCACCACGGTTGTTGTCACCTAAAAACAGGTGGGGGTGGGAGTGCCAGGATGCTGAGCCTGGGCTGGCAACGCCACGGTGCTGATGGAGCCCGGGTGGGATGAACCCACTGCTGGTACAATGGGGTTTGGTTTTTTCCTGAAGTCACGTCCCCGCTTTGGCCCCCTTGGGAAGGGTCTGGGCTGGCAGATGTCCCCGAGAGCCTGGCAGTGAGCACAGACCCAATAGCACATCGAGAAATCAATGATCAGGCTAAAATTTTGGGAAACAAAATTCCATGTTTTCATTAAATATCGGCATTTGCAGGGACCTGATTTCAAAATCCAGAATTTCAGCACCTAAAAACCTGCCCCAGCCCACAGGATAAATGTGAGCAGTTTCCCAGATTGCTTTACCAGGAAACAATCCCGATTCTCAGCCCCGCTTTGTGCAGGGTTTACTGCCCAGAGGGGCTCTGCGCTTGCTCTCGCAGAGCGTGCGGGGCCACGTGGCACACGTGTGGTGTCGGCGTGTACCGGTGGGCACACGGGTGTACCTGCGCGTGCAGCACTGGCTGCTTGGCTGGGCTGAAACCCGGCAGTTTTCCCAGCCAGAGAGTCCAGGGCTGGCTTTCCCTCCTGGAGCAGCTGGGCTGCAGAGCTCCCCTTAATTGTCCAAAGTGCTGGAATTGGGGATACTGCAGGAAAAGGGACCTGTGCAGGGCTGCCAAAATTAAAGCCCGGTTCTTCTTAATCCTGCTTTTTGCGGCTCTGGCTACCCTGAAGCCAGGGATTATCCTGTCCGCCTTCCCACAAGCCGGTAGAGCAAGAGCGAAGCGGCCGGAGAATTAATCTCCTGTAGGTTTTGCTGATCCCATCCCCAGAAAGGCGGCTGCGGGGGGACCCGGAGGGTCTGGGGGGGCCGGAGCTGGGCAGGGGGACCCAGACCCTCTGCCACCGCGGATTTGTGTTGGGCTCGGGGAGGGGAGCTGGCGTTTGGTGGGATGGTCCTGGATGTTCACCAGAACCAGGGATGGGGCTGAGCGACAGGTCCGGCAGCACCGCGGTCACCGGGCTGCACGTCCCCCCGTCCCCAGCACGGACTTTTTGCCCCAGCACGGCCGTGCAAGGCCAATGCTGCGGCGAGGGACGCTGCCCTGCTCCAGCCACTGCTCCTCCCCATCCCTTTCTTGGCCGATCTCTTCTGACAGACAAACACCGGCTCTTTCTCCGCCGCAAAGTCCTTGTCCAGCCAAGCACACAAAGCGGATCCATTATCCGATGGGGGACAGAAAGGAGGGGCCGGGGGGGGGGAACCGCCACCGCACAATGTGCACAAGTGGCGTGCGGGGCCGCCCCTATTGTGTCTGGGCAGGAAGGGCTGGGACCCACGGCGCGGGCCCCTCAATGGCAGCATTGTGTCTGAGCCCCCCGTCCCCTTGGGAGTCCCTTGGTGTCCCCCGCCTCGGGTCGGCTCCCGCCGCCCGTCTGGGGCAGCACTGCCAACACACCCTGGCTCCCGTCCTTCTGGGATCCTCTCTTCCCATCGGACACCCTAGGGAGCGCTCAGGGGTGTTGGAAGGGTTGAGTTTTCAGAAGCAAAGCGAGCGGGCTGATGGGTGCCCCCTCGCCCTGGGGATGGATGTGCGAGGTGAACATGGGTGCTGGGGCCAGCAAGTTTTTGGGGGATTAAAAAGCTGATCTGGGGCAGATCAAGGCATCCCTGCACCGGCAGCGGGTGCTGGGGGCCAGGGGAGATCGTAGAATCACAGAATCGTAGAATCTGAGTGGTTTGGGGTGGAAGGGACCTTAAACATCGTCTAGTTCCAGCTCCCCTGCCATGGGGGAGATGACCAAGGGCACCTCCGGAGGGGGTTTGCCCCTGTCATCCGACACAGAAGGGCTTCCCTCCCCACCAGCTCCCGGGAAGGTTTGGGTCCTCTCCTTGCCTGCAAACTGGGATGCGGGATGCAGTCCGGTGTGTAACCCATGGGGTGACGAAGCTGCTCAACCCTCTCTGTAGACCCTGATGGCAAGGACAGACAGAAACCCATCCCTAAGTTGGGACCCATGCGGGTACCCAGAGCAGGGCTTATACATAGAGGCGGGTGCAGAGACCCCGAGGCCCTTCGCCAGGCTCCGGTGGTGGCGGGAGAAACCTTTGGATCCTCTTCGAGCATCGTCTTGGCCATGTGCGTCTGCCCAGCGCGGCGGCTGGGCTGGTTAGCGTGGCTCGGTGACGAGCAGAGTGAGACCGGCATGGTTTTGGAGGCGAGCGGTGTGGTTCTGGAGGTGATGGTGTTGCTCATTTTATTTTTTTACAGAGGGGAAATCCCCACCTTGCTCTGCTCACCGCGGTCCGGCAGCATCCATCGCCAGGGACGGGGATGGGGCACAGCGGCCGGGGCGAAGGAGACCACGCGCCCCGCAGCACCCTGGAAACCAGAGGATGGAGGAGCCCCATGGAGCACCGTGGACTGGGCTTTCCGGCCCCATGGGAGCCGCCGGGCCGGGAGGAGGCAGCTCCCAGCACGGGTTTGCAGCGGCAAAGTTGTACGTGGCTGTCAAGGACCAGCTGGTTTCGTCGCATTGCTCCGCGGCGACCACAGCACCTGCGGAGCCAGGCTAGGGAGGGGAGCATCGCTCCCCAACAGATGCTCGAGTCCCCCTCGCCTCTCCCGGACGGGGTAAGTTTGGGCTTTTCTTGCATTTCTTGATGGCTGACATCGGGTTTTCCTTGCAGAGCCTCCCCCCCCGGGCTCTCTCCAGCTGGGAATTTGGGGGGACCAGGGAGCAGCGCCGTGGAGCGGGGCACCCACGATGGCTCCACGCTCGGCTGCGCTGCCTCTGGCTGTCGGGTCTGTGGGCGGCTGTGATTGCTGGGTTGCGAGGTGCCACCCTGATTTTTTTTCTCATTGTTTTAGGGGAAAAAACCCCCAGCTTTTATCCCCATTTTATTTATATTCCTCTTTGAAAACATTTAGATTGCTCCCCCAAAGCCTGTGGAAGACTGGGCTATTGGTAACAGCGTTTGGTTGCCAAATTATTGATTTTCCTCCTATTTCCTTGTCAGTGTACATTAAAAATCTTTCCTCTATGAATCAAAGACATCCTTCTCTATGACTGAACAGCATGAGGGGGGATCTTCCCCCCTCGCCTCCTGCCTTCCCCCCAGCCGGGTGTGCAGCCACCCTTGCCATCCACAGCTCCTCCTGCTCTGTCCCATCCAAACCCCCCAAATCCCATTTTTCCTCCTCGTAGACATTGGATTTAACCACACAAGTGACTTCCCGCTCCATCCGGGAGCCTGTTTTGGGGTTACGTGTTCATCCCAGCCCCCCCGCAGCGCTGGGGAAGGGGGTGGGGAGAGGCGCAGCCCCGCAGTGGCAGCATCGCATCCTTGGGAGTCAGTCAAGGGAGAAAAAAAACCCACATCCCCCGCGGTCCTTGCTCATCCGAGTTTTTCACGTGACGGCGAAGCTGTCCGAAACATTAGAAAAAATACCTTTCACCTTTCCCAGGGTGAGCCTGGCAGCCTGCGCGGGCGCTGCCGTGGTGCCCGTCGGCCGCCCATGCTCTTGGCTCTGGTTTTCCGGTGGGGATTTACTTCGACCCCAGACCCGCAACGGGGAGATGAGGAATATTAATTCCCCCATTTTCCCCCAAAACAACGCCTGTGCAGGAGGAGGTGGGGGGTATCTGCTTGTTGAGGCTGGGTTTTCTTGCGGTTTTTCATTCTGGCTGGCATTCCAAGTGGGATGTGGGGTGCATCCCCACTGGATCACCCTCCAGAGATGGGTCTGGGATGCAGTGTCGGTGCTGCTTTTTAGGGGAGCGAGACGCGGCGGCAGTGGTCCCGGGTCTCCCCGGGACCACTGCCGTGTCTCGATCCCCATCACCCACCCCCTCCAGCAAACACCTCCGTGAACATTAATCCCCACATCGCCCATCGATCTCCATGCACACAGAGACCGGTGCCGTCCCATCTGGAGACCCCGAGGTGCAGGGATGGAGCGGGGACCCCCAACCACGGGCGAGGAGCACACTGAACTCCCCAAATCATGATGCCCCATCGCTACAAATCCCCGTCCCCACCCAGTTTTGCTTCGTTCCTTCTCCCCTCCTGCTTTTAATTAGCCTCTTCTTCCTCAAAGCAATATCAATGATGGTCGATGAGGCTCGTTGGTGCCGGCACCCGGCACAGCCCCGCGCGCGACGAGTGCCCCGAGCAGATGCTCAGCGCCGCGGGCGAAGCCGTCCTCCTCCTCCTCCTCGCTCTAAGATGGCCGGCGGCCCCAAAATGGTGCTGAGCATGAGACGCCATCTGCAAGGCTGGTCCCACGCCCGCCGTGGCCTTTTTATGCAAAGGGGAATTAATTAGATTTGAATATGGTAATTAAGCCATCAAGCCCCGCCGGGTGCTCTGAGGTCCCTTCTTTTCTTCGGGCTTTCTTCTCACCCCTCTCCCCCACCGCCCCTTAACCCTTCCCCCTCCGCTTTTTGCACCCAAAGTACCGCTCCTGCATCTTAATTAAATGCCGCGTCTAGGCAATGCCATCGCCACCCCCTTTCCCGTGTCAAATTCTGTCTGTCCTGGGGGTGCCGTCCGTCTGTCTCGGTCAACGGCCGTGTCCGTACCCCGTCTGCACCCGTTTATCCCCCCTGCAAAAAAAAAACCCCGGGTACTGGCAGAGGGCTGAGGGTGGCTACCCAGAAGGAAAGGCGGGATTTTGGCAGGCGATGGCCACAGCGAGAGACCGGTCCAAAATGGTGAGCCTCTCCGGTCCTCACGTTCCCAATATCGTCGTTTTTTTCCGATGGCCACGGGGCGCGGTGGCCCTGGTGTCACCCAGGTGCGGCCCTTGGCTGACGCACAGCGATGGGTGAAGTTGCTTTTGGGATTTCTCCCAGGGTATTTTTTGACTGAAAGGAAAAAAATTGAGAATTGAAGGTGCTTTCAACATCTATGGCCAGAAAAGGAATATTTTTTTAACTGGGAGTTAAAGCTTTCACCATTCCCACATTTCTTAATAGCATCCGTCCAGTCACCCTGACCCTTAGCTGCTGGGTCGTTCTCCACCCGAGCTGGGTGATGCTGCAGAGACCAGAAAACTCCTGGAAAGAGGAATCTGCCCGGGGAAAAAAAAAAAATCGCTGGAATATTTTTATACATATATCTATATTTATAAGGAAAATATTTCTCTTTTTTTCCCACTTACCTCATAAAGCAAACGAAGGAAATCGGGAATACCTGCGGGAACTCGTCAGAAAAGCCCCCGGGCGCTTTCTCAGCAAGCTGCAGAGAACTCAAATCGGCTTCTTTAAAAACTGGAATATTTGCAGTAGGGTCATTTCTGGTAAAACTTTTAATTGTATCAGCAAGATGCTGCCCCCTGAAACAAGAAAAAGGCCGAGATTATACATATATATTATACATACACACATGTACGGGGGGGTGTACATGTATCTGTGGTGATGCGGTGTATGCATAGCAATGGTGCTGGTGAGAGGCTCCCAGAGCTGAACCCCAGCCGGCAGCTCGGCGGCGGGTGGGGGCGATGCCGGGACCCCCGCGCTCCCTCCCAGAGCCGGCTCTGCCCCACATAGCGGGTGCTGGATCCGGCCACCCCGCAGCCGCTGCGAACACTGCTCCCCGTTGCTGCTGTGCCTGCGGTGTGGGCACCTTCCTGTCCCCAACCTCTCCCTCATCCTGACTTTGGGTGAAATAAGGGAGAAAAGGTGTTTTCCTCCTCCGGCTCCTGTCGCGGGGCGCATGGCAGCGATGCTCCGGGTGCCTTTGGGGACCAGTCCACGGGCTCTGCCGCAGCCTGGGCCAGGCTCCAGCTCTCTCCCGAGACGCAGGAGGCACCGGGGGCATCTCCTGGGCTGTGTTTCACAGCTCTGCCTGAAACAGGACCACGCGACCCGACCGTGCCGGCAGCCCAGGGACCTGGCTTCATGAGGATGCCTGCCCCAGGGCACTTGTCCCCTCTGCCACCGTCCTGCCGACCCCTCCTGGGATGGCAGAGGGGAGACAAAATACACTGGAGAGAGGGAAAAGGAGCAGGAGAAGAGAGAAAGTGAGGAAGAGGAGGGAAATCTATAGAGCAGGGGAGGAAAGAAACCAGTGAGAGAACTATAGAAAAATAATAAACAACATGGAGGGGAAAAGGGGCAGAGTGGAAGAAAGAGCAGATAACGGCGGGGCTGATGGGCTGCGAGACAAATGAGGGAGAGGTGATAAAGTGGGAGATGGGCAGAGAAGACGGAGAGGACCCCCGGCAGCACGAGCGGGAGGCAGAGCGTGGCGGACACGGAGCTGGTACCCACGGGAGGATGCTCGAGGCTCCGGCTGGCATCAAGGCTCAGCCCCTCCGAGGCCAGGGCAGGGCGGTGGACACGGTGCCAGTGCGGTCCCTGCCACGCCAGCAAGACCCAAAGGTCTACAACCGCCTGAGCATCCCCATGTCTCATTAGCCAGGGTGCCCGGCTAACGAGCCCGGCCAGGCGGGGCAGGTGAGCAGCACCCGTGGCAGGCGGGTGGCTGCAAAGCGCAAGGCTATACATCTCCTGCGCGGTGCGGGTGCCGCCGAAAGCCTTCCAGCAGGATTCATCTCCCCTGCCCACGTTCCCCGCCTTCCCTCCGCAACCGCCACATGGATTTCCCGCGGGAAGGGAAAACAAGCCAAGATGCTTTCTTTTGTCTCCGCTGCCTGCTCGGCCACGGCTCTCGGGCTCAAATCCACCTTGGCCTCCTCCCCTCCATTCACAATTTTTTTCCCCATCCCTGTGGTGGAAGAAAAGGGACAAACTTTTTTTAATTGAAAAATAAATCAGTGTTGGGGAGGTGGCGGCAGCGCCAGGGAAGGAGGGGTGGAGATGCCCCGACAGCCGAGCCCGGCCAGAGCCCAGGGCAACCCCAGGGGTTTCACCTCCCTGAGCCCCCTGCACGATGTCCACCTCAGCTCACTGCTGCTCGTTATTCCTCGGAGCCCTTACCAACCATTTATGCTACTTCTGTGCAAAAAAATGAATATAAATATAAGTGATGGATGCGCTGGTGAGAGCTCTGTGTTGGAGGGAGAGAGGGGGGAAAAGGGGGGGGGAGGACAGGGAGAGCTTAAAAATTACAGTGGGAATTAGCAGGAGCCTGAGCTGTTGTTTGCGTTGCCCATTAGCATCTGCCTATTTATCTGTCACCAGATCCTCGTGGCATCTATCCATCCATCTGGATCCTTGTCAGTCTGTCTGCCTATCTAATTATCCATTAGCATGGCAAAGCCCCCCTGACAGCGGTCCCGGAGAGGCAGACGCGAGGCCACCTCCGCTGCCCTTCCCCATCGCGGGGACGCTTTGATGAGCCTCACCGACGCGCCAGCCCAGCCCCACTCCTGCGGTTCGCGCAACGACGCGCTGTGGTGGGCAGGGAAGGTTCCGCAAGGCTGCGGGATGCGGATGCGTCCCACGGCAGGGCGGGGAAGCCGGGCTGGAGCAGGCGAACGCTGGGCGTTGTCCGTAGGATGTTGATGGGGTGCGGGCGCGTGCGTGCGTGCCACGGTATACATACACGCGTCGGTAGACGTGCACGCCACACCACAGGCTTTCGCTGCTCTCTGATGCTCCATCTCGCCCATCGGAGAGAAATCCGGAGGCATCGCCCAGCGCAGGCACCACCGTGGCGTGGCATGCTGTGGCATGGCGTGGCATGCTGTGGCATGGCGTGGCGTGGGCAGCTCCGGTGCTGGCGGCTCTTTGTGCCCCCACCGCCGCGTGGGATTTCTTTGTTTGCTGTGCTGGGCAGGTTCCCCCTCCCCGCCTGCCCATGGGCCCCGGCCGCCGAGGAGCAAATCAGCAGCGTTTGCATATTCAGAGCAGGTGGGGGCCCATATGCCTAAGATGCACCAGACGAAATTAGCCACCATAATCATAATCAAGTGTGCCGTTGTGCTGGGGGAAGGGGGAGCCTGGCAGACAAGCCCGATAATTATGAAGCTCAGCATGTGCGCAGCGGTTTTGCAACAATTATGCCTAGCTCAGCAAGCCGGCAGCGATGCTTGTTACAGCCACCCTCCGTCGCCCACCCGCCTGCCGGTGGCTTGCTCCCGGGGGGGCTGCGCCGGCCTCGGCGCTCCTGGAGCCGCCTTCGGGGAGGGGGCACAAGGCCGTTGAGGGGCCACGGCCAGACGCCATCCCGCTGGGTCCAGCCCTTTGCAAGCTGCTTTGTGGCGTGGTGGCAGCCGTTGCTCAGGGATCCCCCCCGTGAGCTGCCCTCTGAGCCCCAACCACCTCCCTGCACCCCCTTCTTGCAGCGAAACCCCCATTTCCCACCCGGACTAAACCCACGGCGTCTCCCAAAACCATCCTCCCCCAGCCCCGTCCGCACCCGGCTGCGCTTGCCCTGCGTGAAGACTGTCACAAACCCTTTGCGTAAAGCAGCTCTGGCACTCCAGCTTCACAAAAATCCGTTTATTTTCGCCTCCCAGGACTCTTCCTTTCCTGTCCTCCTCTTCTGGCCCCGCTCTTTGCAGATGCGTGTTATCTTCCACGCGTCCGCTCCGCGGGCTGGGAGCGAGGGTGGTGGCAGGAGGTGATGCTCCGGATTCATCTCCAGCCGCCGGCGCTCGAGGGCCGGTGTCACGAAGCGTTTCCCTGACCGAGCCCCAGGGAAGGGGAATGGGAAGAGGCCGCACGCCTGCAGGGCCGGCGGGAGATGCTCTGCGGCGTGGCGAGGACCAAGCCCTTGCACCGCAGCCTCGGGAAGCAGCGGCTCCGGGCTCTGCGGACACGGCTCGGCATTGAGCGCTGGCAGATCGCTCCACGGCCCCTTCCAACCCGTATCCAACAGAGGAGGAGGAAAATAAATTGGTTTCCTCTTTTAATTAGGCTGGGAGCTGCCCCAGCGCAAGCCGGGTCAGGGGATGGTGCTGGGGGATGCTGGTGTTTCCCCGCGGTGCCCTGGTGCGATGGGGATGGGGTTCCGAGGTCGTAGCTGTTCCCCTGATGGATTTGCTGTGAAGGAGCTCAGCGTGCGTGGAAATCACAGCTCTGCTTTCCCCTGCATCCCTCTTCCTCCTCACCGTGTGGTGTTTGGGGGCCAGGACGGGCCAGCCCCTCCAGCCCCAGGGAAACCCCGCTTGAAGCGCAGCAGTACCCCCAGCTCTGGGGTCAAACAGGCCAAAAGGAGGATTTTCCAAGCAGTGAGGTTTGTGGACGTACCCGGCACCCCGGCACCTTTCTGCATGTTACCTCCCAGCTCGAGTAACAGAAAGAGCACCAAACCAGCACAGAAACACCTGCTGGCACTGGAGGATTGCTCCACTCGGCACTGGGATCAGCCAGGGGCTGGTTGCTCCGAACCGGAGGATTTATCAGAAGATGACAGCAAAGCTGGGAAAGGACCAATTTTATCCCATGGCCAGCACAAATTTACTCCTGGAACATCTCCCAAGATCCAGTGAAACGGGCTCAAAATCCATTTTCTGTGGGACAGGAAAGCATGAGCCTTTGGGGACGGTGCGTGGGAGCAACTCCACATCGCGGCGGGGATTTGGCGTTCCTGAGGATCTGGCCCGGCTGTTGGAAGAGCCATCGGTGTCGGTCCCTGGGTGTCCGGTGAGTCATCGGGGGGGGTTTCTGGATGCTTTCTGGCCTGGTTTTTCCCCCACGAAGCAGGGAAAGACGTGAGCCCTGCCAATTCCCCATCACTCAGCATTTGGTCCACGCCGAGAGGCTCTCACTCCTGTCCGTGTGGGAACAGCGGTGGCAGCATCCAACTGAAGTGACCAGAAGTGACCAGTTTCTGTGCAGCTGGAGCATCTGGGAACAAGCAAACCAGCCCGCATTGACCCGGCTTCCCACCCACAGAGATCCACGGCTTCAGCTCTGTTTTCGGTAGAGTTTGGAAGAACTCTGCAGGAACTTGGATTCACCCCCAGCCCCTTCTCACCCCGAGTCACCCATCAAGGAGAAGTTACCCTTTACCAGGATTTTCCGAATCTCAGCAAACCAAAGTCATGGCTGTGCCACGTGCCTTCACCGATCCTCCTCTTTCTTCCCCAAATGGGAAGGTTGCCCTGGTTGATCCCCTCCTGAGTAAACACCTCTGCTCAAATCATCTGCTTTTGGAGCCCGAGATGCTGAGGGAGCTTCCCGGGGACTTCGGTGGGCTCAGGGCAGACCCCGAATCCCCCCACACCCCAGGGTGCGGGGGCTGCACCCATCCGCAGCATCTCCAGCAGAAGGATCTTTAAATATTCTTTGCTAGAGCTTTGGGGAGGTGCTTTTGGTAGTTTTAATTGATTTAGGAATCGGGCAGTGAGCAGAAACACGGTAAAATAAATCAGCGGTGTGTTTTCCCCGCCGTTTCCCCGCCCCAAAGCTGATTTGGGAGCTGAGCGGCTTCACAAGGCTTGGGAAAAGCGAGAAAATTCGCCCACCTGTTTGCTTTTAAATGGGCTTTTTTGAAGGGGGGCAAAAAAAAAAAGCTTGAGGGCTGTGAACAGCACCTGAAACAAAGCCAGGATGTTTTTCACGTGCACGAGCTGTCCGAGGGGCAGGATCGGACCCTCCGCACCCCACCGGGCTACAGAGCAGCAGCTCTCCGGACTATAAATTCCCCAATTCCCGGGATCTCGCCAGCCCGGCTGTCATTGAGATGCAGGGAGCAGGGGAGAAGGTGACCACCGACTCCATAAATATTATTGGGGGCGACGGGGCTGCGTGGGGCCAGCGGGCGCAGACAAAGCGCCCATTGAGCTGTCGGTGGAGGCGCGACGGCCCAGCTGCCGCAGGGAGCCGGGACGGGGGTCAAGGTCAGAGGTGGTCCCTGCCCATATTATTCCCCCCCCTCCAAGCCCCTTTCCTCATGCCCATAAAATTAATAAAGTTAACCGGGTATCGCCGGCTGAGCGTACCCACGGAGGGTGCTGGGAGAAGCAGCAGCCACCTCGGTCATGCAGGAGGGGAAACTGAGGCACCATGTAAGGGCCTGGCATCACACCCGCTCCAAGAGGGCAGCACTGGCGTCTTTATCCCTTGGGGACCCTCTTGTGAATCTGTTTAATAACATAAATGTTTATAAGGTTGCAGACTTGGCATCCCCAGCTCTGTACTGGAGCACCCCCAGGACCGTGCCAACGCTGCTGGGGAGCCCATGCCCACCCCAAATCACCCAGCACCCCTGCCCTGTGCCCGGTTATTCCCATGCCAGGGGTGTTTCCATACGGATGGAGAGCTGGAGCTTTTGGCTGTGCATTGGTGCTGCTGCGAGGGCAGCCCCCGCCGGCCCCATCCACCTCCCAGGACTGGGGGTTCAATCCTGCTACCACATAAACTTAGATTTTTAGAATATTTTACTCCCTATTAAGCAAGCCCTTAGCAACGCTTGTTTCCATGGCAAAGAGCAGAGAACCTCCACGCTGATGCCGAGCTTTGCTTTACACTATAATTCAGCTCATTTTATTTGGGCACTGCCCCATGGGCCAGGTCCCCAGCACCCATGGGAGCTCCCCACCCGGGGATGGATCATGGGTGCCTGTTCTGGGCTCCAGGCCAGGCTGGGGACACTAAGCAAGGGTGCTTTACCTGGGAAGAGGAGATGTGCAGCATGCAGAGCCTCTTCTTGCAAATAACAGGGGCTTGGGGCACGCTGTGCACCCCAAAAAGCCAGTCTCCATCCCCTGCAAGCCCAGCTCTGGAGCTCGAGGGGTTTCCAGGCAGAGCCGTGCCCGGCTGCGGGGCACCCCAGGCTCCCCAGTCTGCTCTAAGGAGCCCAGCAGCTGTGGGGCTGCGGGTTTCCCCCTTCCCTGCTTTCCCAGGTCTCCAAGCCTTGAGGAACTCGAGTGATTGAGGCGCAGGGCACTGGGGCAGTGCTGGGTGCCGGCGGGCGCTGCGGCACCAACCTGAATGTGGGGTAGGTGCTTCAGAGCCCGAGCTGGGGTGGGGGCTGGCACCGCACGGTGAGAGCTGCCCTGCCCGCAGCCTCGCTTGCCCAAAGGGGCACGGGAGTCTCTTAAAAATCGGGATTCCTTAGAAAAAATCCGAATGTAAAGGGTGTTTTTCAGTTTCCAAAAAATCCCAGAGAAGTTATGTGCTCCGCTTGGTATATTCAAAGAAAATAATTCTTTTATTTTTAAAGGATTCTGCTATCTCCAGCCTCAGTGGAAATAACTCCCCTTGGGAGCAATGGCAGGTTCCCGGGATGGACCCTCTGTGGGGACACTCCCTCCAGGAATCACCCAAGGTCCCCATTTTCCACCCCAGAGCCCCAAACCAGCATTTCTGTGGGTGCGAGACCCCTGGCAGACCTGGCCTTGCTGGGTTTGCCCATCTCCATCTCCCCAGAAGGAGGAAGGAAACCCCTCCTTCCTCACCGCGCTTTTCTTTTGCTACAGCAGAAACAAATTCCTGCAGCAGTTTGTGCCCTGAAGGAGCCTTGAAAACTCCCAAATTTGACAGCCAAAAATAGCTGTCACCCTGCTTGTTTCCAAGTGTTCACCAGCCCTGATTTATTTACCCCGGTTATTTGAATCATTCGTGCGCTTTGAATCCCAAATCCTAAGCAGAATGGAAAAAACCCCGCGTCTGTCATTTCGATGCTCCTGCGGTTCTTCAATTGGGGTGAAGGCTCCAACTCCTCCTCTCCAAGAGTGTCTCCCCACATGGTGCTGTGCCTGGGGTCCTGGCGTGCTGCTTGGCGAGCGCCGAAAAGCAAAACGCAGGTTTTTGGCGTGGAAGGACCCGGGTCAGGCAGCCGGAGGGCGAACCCCACGCTGGGACGCGGCCAGGACCGGGCTCCCAGTGCACGGGGAGCATCTGAGGGCTTTCGGTCACGGCAGATCCCATGGATTTTCTTCCCCACCGGCTTGCGCAGCTCAAATTTCTCTCCCTGATGGTATTTTGGGCCACCCGACGCCGGCTCTCGGCTCGCTGCAGCTCTGTTTGGAAAATTTTGATATTTTGGGGTGCTGGAGGGTTTGCCCTGGATGCTCCCTGCTGCTTGGGACCAGCACCTCTGGCACCGACCACCCGCCGGGCCAGGCGCGTGGGTGGGTGAGGATGGGGTCGAAACCTTCCCGGAGACGAAGGGATGAAGGGCGGCGAGGGTGGAAGGGGCTGCGGGGAGAGGAAGGTGCCCCCCATCCTCCTCCTCCCTCCAGCTCCCCCAAAGCAGGCTCAGCTTTTCTCGTGAACACACGCACTCGCCTCCACCACGCTGCTGGGGAAGGGGTGAAATTAATCCCTATGGAAATTTATTTAAATGAATTCCCTGCCTGGACACTCAAGCTGTTCCCAGCCTGGTGAGGGCAGGGCAGCCAGGGGAGGAGGGAGCGCGGACCCCCGCAGCACCCCAATTCCCCCATCACAGCCACATCTCCTGGGGTTCATTCCCCCCCCCGGGCAGTTGGCCCAGCGGTGCTGAGCCGTGCCACAGCCCCAGGTCTGGGCACGCAGATTGCCCCGGGGCTCCGCGGGGGTCACTGGTGTCTTGCCCCCGGGTCGGAGCAGGGAGAAGACGCTGGTGGCTCTCGCTGTGCCTCGGCGGAGGTCTGGGGGAACATCCCAACAGGTTGCTTTGTGCCCCGTAAGCAGCTGGGCTTGGTCAGTTCATCAGGGAAAAGAGAAATTAGCTGAGCTTTTCTATAAATAAGAAGTAGTGGGTTTCCTGCCCAAAGCACACCTTGGTTTATTAGTTAATTCCCTGCTGCGTGCGGCAGCGGGATCAAGCGCTCCTCGTTCCCGTTGCATTTAACAAGGACACCAGCCCGGCCCCGGCCGTCCCTGCCATGAGAGAGGGGAGGTGGGGGGCACACGGGGACCCCCTCGGCTACGGGGAGGCAGAGCTGCGAACCCCGAGCTCCCGGCAAGCGTGGGCAGCCCCCATACGTGGGGATCCTGCGAGGCATCAATGTAGCCGACCCCGGAGAGGGGGTTCGGGGGGTCTGCGTCCCCCGGGCACGGCTCCTCTGGGCTGGGGCGCAGACGCGGCATCGTCAGCGTGGGCGAGGGAGATCCGGGAAGGGGGTTTGACGTGGGATTGTGGTGGGAAAGGTTGGGTTCGCAGGGAGCCTGGCCTTCGAGGGGACCCCCGGCAGCGAGCACCCTCCCTGCACCCCGTTGCAGCACCCCACCGGGAGAGCCCAGCCGGGCTCTACCAAAACCTGAGCACCAAAGCATCGAGGAGGGGCTTTTTCCACGTGCCATATTCCTGCTGGAGCATCAGGCGATCCCACCACGCTCTCATGCCTTCCCCAGCCCCGCGTGGGCACCCATGGGTGGGCGATGCATGGCCCCGTGTGCACCCCTGCGGGCGCTGGCGTAGTCGGGAGCCGAGGGGCTGGGGGCAGGAGGGTCCCTACCCTGACCCACCACCCCACCAGGACCACGGAGGGGGATGGACCCGCACCCTGCAGAGCCCTGGCGGGGGGTCGGGGCTGGGGGAGGCAGCGGAGCGGGCGCTTCTCGGGGACTGAGGCCGTGCAGCGTGTGGCAGTGCAGCTTGGGCACCCCTAAAGCAACGCCGAGGGCTGAAGGGGAAGGGGGAACACAAGGATGCCCCGACCGGCCAATTAACGAGGGAATTAGGGCTCAGGCCCTGCAAAGCTGAGTAAGGGGAAGGCTGGGGGGGGGGGATGCAGCCGTGGGGGAAACGCAGGAGGAGCCTGGAATTGGGAGCGGGGTGCATGCGCTGCGACGTGGCATGGCAGCCCCGGCGCAGGCAGCAGCTAACGCCACGTGTGTTCATCCGCAGGCAGCTGCCCGGCAGCTCTCCGGGGGCTTCGCTGACCATACCCCACAGCGGGGGAATCAGGACCCCCCACAGGCAGCAGTGAGGATGTGAGTGACGAGGTGCCAGCGCGCGCCCCGGGGACGGCGTCCGCCTCTTCGCAAAAGACCTGGTGCAACGCACGGCACGCGGTGAGGATCTTTTGGAGCATCCAGCGGGAATGGGGTGGGGGGTGCGGACCCCGTGAACCCCACAGCAGCTCCCAGGCCCCCCCCAGAGCTCTCACTGCTTTGGGAGCGTCGTCTGGAAGGACTCACACGGGTTTTGCAGGATGCGACCCCCTCTCCAGCCCGGGTGGGAGCTCTTCTCCCCATCAGACACTGGCGGGGATGTGGTTTTTCCCGCTCCTGCTGTCACCTGCCCTCTTTCAAGATGTCCCAGGGGGTCACCAGCCAATTCCATACATGCTGACCCCAAACCCCTGCCTGTCCCCGCTGCCAGACCCCAGCAGAAACGTCCCCAAGCCACTGCGGTTGTAGGGACGGAAGAAATTATTCAGACACCATCAGCTCCTGGCCATCCCGCGGGGATGTGGCCCTGGTTCTCAGCAGGCTGCGACTGGGCTCACACCAGTTTCTCCCATTAACAGGTGACATGAGCGGACGCTGTGGGATCCAGGTGACCAAGAGAGGCTGGAGAGAAGCCAAGGCTCAGTTTGCAGCATGGGCAGGAGCCGTGCGGACGCGCATCCCCAGGGTAAGGGCTTGCTTCCTCCTTCCCAGTACAAGCTGCCCCACAGCTGAAGCCAGACATGCCCGGGGGGGGTCCCACCCGGGGGTCCCCCCCACACCTCGGTGCCAGACGGGGTGCACGGACCGTGAGATGACACCCCGGGAAGCCGGAGGGACACAGAGCCACCGCCACCAAGCCCGAGGTGTCGGGAGGACGAGGTCTGCAGCTCACCGAGGTGAAACGGAAACAACCCGGGTGCATTAAAGGTGTTCAAAGCCCCCCTGCCGTGTCGCAGCCTGATGTCCCTCGTGCCGCTGGGGTCTGAGCAGGATTTTGCCCCTTTTTATGGCAAGACGCCCCAAATCCCCTTGAGACCCGGTGCCCAGGGGGGGTTCCCCTCCCAGCGGGTCGAGCTTTTATCTTGCCAGCCCTCTCCTTCCCCACGGTAGGAGGTGAGGGGTGCCCCGAGGGGGTCCCAGACGCGGAGGGGATGATGTCCCATCCCATTTGAGCTGGGGAGGGGGCAGGAGCAGCCCAGCTGTGGGCTTGGCTGGCATGGGGACGGGCACATCTCACCTCCCCCTCACTCCCTCTTCCTCTCCTCATTTCCACCCCAGACCTGGGGGGGGTCTGGCCCCACTTTGCTGGTCCATGGGGTTCCCTGGGGGGGGGCCCTGAGGGGGGACGGGTGGGACAGGTTGTGCAAACGGGGACCCAGAAGGGACAAACACCCAACCAACACCGCCAGCTCCCAGCGCACTGACTGGTTGCCACTGGTCCTGAGACTCACTCCAGCCCTGCAGCCCCCATTTTTCTGTCTTTAAGTCCAATATCAAGGCTAAAACAGAGCCTGGGGACCTTCAGCTCCAGGAGCAGGCAGGGGACGACGCACAGCATCACCGCAGAGGCTGGGGACTCCGGTTGCTCTCTCGGCATCAGGGTGCCGGAGCCGTGGAGCCAGTGCCGGCTCAACCCGGGGCTGCTGCGGCTCAGTCCCCTCCCCAGGGACGGCTGTGGGGTCTCACCAGTGTGACCAGTTAAACACAGTGTGGGTGATGTGTGGCTGGGCCGGCTTCCCTGTGGATGCGTCGGAAGGACGTCCTCACCAAACCCCCTGCCTCGCAACCCCCCGAGCACGCGCTCGCCCGCCCGCCCGCCGCCGCCAGCCACGCAGATGCCCAAATATTGAGCTATACATTAAATTACGGCGGGGAAAGGGCCGGGAGGGAGCCGGAGCACGTCGGAGGGAGCGTGGCAACTTGTTATGCTAACCGAGGGGGGCTCCGCTCAGGGGACGTGTCGGAGAGGTCTGAAGAGCAAGGAGTTCACAGGCCCTCTCCTTTTGTCATGCTAAAAGTGCAACACAGAAAATATATACAGGCAGCTGCTCAATGGAGCATGAAATACAAGTGATTTCTCCGGGAGCCCTGGGTAATGCGATGCAGCCCGGACAATGCCAGCCGCCGCCGGCTTTGTGCAAAATGGGAAACTTCTGCGGGGGGAATGGTCGCAGAGCGGCTCCCAGCCCGCCAGTTGCCCCCAGCATCGTCCAGGGGTGGAAAGTCCCCGAGCCGGTCCACGACCACGATGCCCGTGGGGTTCCTCAGCTGCAGGAGCAGCGGGAGCTCGGTTGTCCGGGGCTTGGCTCCGGCTCGGTGGGTGCCACATGGCTGCCAAGCCCCAGCCCCTCGAGGAAAACTCCCCCCCCAGTGCATATGGGGATGGTGTGGATCTGGCACCCCCTCACCAGGCGTGGGACCGGGGAGCCCCATTAATTCGATGACTTTACAGCAGCACCAACAACGCCCCGGCTCGCTTTGCTGATGCTAATTCGGGCAGGACCACTGTAAAATCTGTCCTCAAAGGGGCTTTTGTGTCCCGGGGGAGGGCGGCCGGGCTGGGGGTGCTCCGAGCATCCATCTTCCACTTTTCCCTCCTTTTTTTGTGTCTCGGCGGAGCTGAAAGCCGACGCCATGGGGGCTGCGAGGATCCTGGGGCCCTGCATTTGTTCCAGAGAGGGACAGTCACCGGTTTGCGCAGACCCCGCGGCCAGCTCTGCACCCCGCTGCAGGGGCTGGGGGGTCTGGGGGGTCAGGACACGGGCTGTGCCCAGGCAGCAAAGGCGACGGAGCAGGCTGCACCCCCAGCCCCGGGCTCGGCTCGCAGCCGGGGGCACCTGGCAGCCAGGACCGGGCTGCTTTGGGGGGATTTTGGGGGATTGCAGCCCCTGAGTTCTCCCCGGTGTCGGCGGAGAGGCTGCTCGGCTCCCGGCCAAGGCCGGCATGGGGGGCACACCGGGGGCCGCGCGGCCTGGCCACCCATGGGTGCACAGGTGGGGGGGGGTCCCCCCCCAAGCCTGGGTACCCCAACCGGCGGGGGATGCTTGGGGCGCGGGCAGAAGCGACATCTAGCGGGAAGCGCATCCCGTCGCCCGGGAGATCGATATCCATGGTAACCCCTCGGGGCCACCCTGCCTGGACCAGGGGCACCCACCAGCACCCTCAGAGCCCCTAGTCAGTGCGAGCGGAGGCTCCTTGCAGGGCAGGGTTGTCACAGCCCTCAATGACCCCCAGCACAGCTGAAATGCCTCCAGACCCCGGCCGTGATGCGGGTGCTGGCACCATGGTGGGCTCTGAAGCCCCTTCCCCACTGTCAGCTGGGCCAAGCTGCACCCAGCGGGGCTTTGTCCTGGCCTCCTCCACCTCCAGCTCCTCCAGTGCTCCCAGGAGGATGCAGCTGGGAAGCAATGGGGAGATAAATGACGGAAAGGAGCCCGTTTATCTTGCAAGGAAGACGTGGCCAAAAGGACACGGCAGGCGGGATGGTTACAGCCTGCCCTGTGGAATCGTTGCTCTGGAGGACGAGGTCCTAGCTCAGCCAGCCCTGGGTCCAGGGTGGAGGAGGATGGAGAGGTCACCGGGGATCGAGCTGCTGCCTCCCAAACCCCTGTGCTCTCCTTTGCCACTGAAATACAGCGCCCAGGGACTGTGTGCGGGGAGGGGTATCGCAGAGCCTCAGCCCAAAGGGGCACTTCAGGTGCAAATACACACCCAGACATGCGTACATATGCATATAAGGGGTGTAGGCACACACGTGTATATGATTTAATTTACATACGTCCCCGCGGCCGCTGCTGGGGCTGTGCCCCTGTCCCGCACAGCGCAGCCGGGGCTCGAACCCGGAACCTGGGGCCGCGCCGGGACCACAGCTCCCAGGAGGCAGCGCCGGCGGAACCGGGCGCCGCGGGGGTGTGCGCGCCGCCTTCTCATTGGTCGATCAGCTGCCAATCAGAGGGAGAACGGCGGCGGATTGGCCAGAGCGGGGAGGCAGCGGCGGGCAGGCTTCCTGCAGCCGCTTTTGCGCTGACCCCAGCATGGTGAGCGGGGGACGGGGGCGATGGCGGGGGTCTGCCCGGGGGGTGCACAGCCAGGCTGTCTGGGAGGGTGCGTGCACGGGCTGTCCCGGGGGGGTGCAGGCTCGGGGTGCGTGCCCGGGGGGTAGATGCAGGGGAGAGGGGGGGCTGGGGGTGTGCATGCCGGGGGGGGGGGGGGGGGGGGTGTGCAGACCCGGGGGGTGCACCCCCAGGCTGTGCTGGGGGGTGCCTGTTCGGGGGGCTGCATGGCCGGGGGGGTGCATGCTCGGAGGTGCCTGCCTGGGGTTGCATGTCTGGGGAAGCAGGGGGGGCGCAGACCTGGGGGGTGCAAGCCCAGGCTGTGCTGGGGGGTTGCACATCCGGAGGGTGCCTGTTTGGGGGGCTGCACACCCCAGGGGTGCATTCTTGGGGTGCATGCCTTGGCTGGGGGGGCGCAGACCTGGGGGGTGCATCCCCAGGCTGTGCTGGGGGGTTGCACGTCCAGAGAGAGCCTGTTCGGGGGGCTGCATGACCGGGGGGTGCACGCTCGGGGGTGCCTGCCCAGGGGGTGCGCTCCCAGGCTGTGCTGGGGGGTGCCTGTTCGGGGAGGTGCATGTCTGGGGAAGCAGGGGGGGTGCAGACCTGGGGGGTGCAAGCCCAGGCTGTGCTGGAGGGTGCCTGTTCGGGGGACTGCATGGCCGGGGGTTGCATGCTCGGGGCTGCCTGCCCGGGGGGTGCAAACCCAGGCTGTGCTGGGGGGTTGCACGTCTGGAGGGTGCCTGTCTGGGGGGCTGCACACCCCAGGGGTGCACGCTCAGGGGTGCCTGCCTGGGGGGGGTGCATGCCCGGGGTGTCCCACAGCAGGGTGAGGGGCTGGGGGAGGCAGACAGCCCTGGCGCTGCAGGCTGGGGTGGGGGGTGGGGGGGATCCCCGCTTTGTCCCCGGCTCTGGGAGGTCAGGTGCCGGGGTCCAGCGCTGCGGGTGTCCCCGGCGCAGGCGGTGATGGGGGTGCAGGTGCTGGTCAGCCTGCTGGCAGCCAGCGTCATGCAGAAGCTGGCCCCGCACTGCTCCTTCGCTCGCTGGCTGCTCTGCAACGGCAGGTACGTGGCCCGTCACTCCCCGCTCGTCCCGTGGGACCTGGGGGACACCCGGCACTGCTGACCCCCCCCCCCTGCTGCTCCCTTCCAGCCTGCACCGCTACAAGCACCCCTCGGACGAGGAGCTCTGCGCCCTGGCAGGGAAGCAGCGTCCCAAGGCCAAGCGGGACAGGTCAGCTCAGCGCCCACAGCTCTGGCGGGCAGGAGGGACTTCAAACGCTGAATATTGTGTTTTGGTGCCGATGGGAGTCACAGAATCACAGAATCACAGCATGGTCGGGGTTGGCAGGGACCTCTGTGGGTCACCCAGCCCAGTCCCCTGCCCAAGCAGGGTCACCCAGAGCAGGCTGCACAGCACCGCGGCCAGCCAGGGCTTGAATATCTCCAGAGAAGGAGGCTCCACAGCCTCTCTGGGCAGCCTGGGCCAGGGCTCCGTCACCCTCAGAGGGAAGAAGTTCTTCCTTGGGTTCAGCTAGAGCTTCCTTTGCTTCAGTTTGTGCCCGTTGCCCCTTGTCCTGTTGCTGGGCACCACTGAACAGAGTCTGGCCCCATCCTCCTGACCCCCACCCTGCAGATATTTAGAGGCATTTCTAAGGTCCCCTCGCAGCCTTCTCTTCTCCAGGCTGAACAAGCCCAGCTCCCTCAGCCTCTCCTTGTAGGAGAGATGTTCCAGTCCCCTCCTCATCCTCGTAGCCCTGCGCTGGACTCTCTCCAGTAGCTCCTCACCTTTCTTGAACTGGGGAGCCCAGCACTGGACACAGCGCTGCAGATGGGGCCTCCCCAGGGCAGAGCAGAGGGGAAGGAGAACCTCCCTCGCCCTGCTGCCCACACTCCTCCTCATGCACCCCAGGATCCCGTTGGCCTTCTGGGCAGCCAGAGTCGTGCCGGCGTGCTGTGAGGTGCGGCAGTGACGGGCTCGGCGCCGGTGCTGGTGACGAGGAGCCCCACGCTGGGGACGTGACACCACGCAAAGGGCTCTCAGCGCCGGGGGACACCAGGGACGAGCCAGCTCCGTCTCGAGCCCAGGTTTCCCTTGCAGGAGGGTGAACGGTGTGACGGATGAGAAGCCCCTCTCTGTGCCCCGGGACATCGACCTCCGCCTGGACACCAGCCCCATCACCGCTGTGGATGCTCTTGGTAACCCCCCGTGTGCCCACTGCTCCCTCCGCACGCGGGACCCAGCATTGCCCTGCACCTGGGACCCTCGGCCGTGCCCGGGACCCCCCCACCGGTCCCCACAGCGCAGTGACGTGTCCCTCCATCACGCCAGTGCTGCGTTATTTCCTGGAGTACCAGTGGTTCGTGGATTTTGCCGTCTACTCCACTGCCGTGTACATCTTCACCGAGGGCTACTACTGCCTGGCGGACCCCCAGAAGGAGACCAACATCGGGGTGCTCTGGTGCCTGCTGACAGTCGTCTCCTCCGTGTATCCTTCCGCCAGCTTTCGGGGTGCGATTGCCACCACCCGCCGGGTCCGGGCTGCGATGGGTGGGAGAGGGAACCCCCCCCTCCTTGGTTTTTCCCCGTTAAAAGCCAGTAGAGGTGGAAAATTTAAATTTATGGGTTTATGAACCGCTCACTAATGAGCTGTAAAGGTGCCTAATGAGAGCCTTCCCTGCAGAGAAGGTGGTGGTGGCCTAACGATGCGGGTGCTTTACGACATGCTAATGAGCAGGGGGGTCCTACTGGTGCTGGGGGGGCGGGCGGTGTCCCCTAAACCCCTGGTTTCCTTGACGGCCACCCCTCGCCCGCAGCAAGGTCTTCTTCATGGTGATGCGCCATTACTTCCGCTCGGAGGAGGGCGGCGAGCGCTCCGTCTGCCTCACCTTCGCCTTCTTCTTCCTCCTCCTCGCCATGGTGGCCCTGGTCATCTGTGAGGACTACCTGGAGTTCGGCCTGGAGCCCGGTGGGTGAGGGGGGGACGGGGAGGGGCGGGTGGTCCCTGGGGGCTGCGGGGCACCCCGCTGATGGGGGTCGCTCCCTGCAGGGCTGGCCAGTGTCAGCAGCAACCTGGAGAGCATCCTGAAGCGGCGGGGCTGGGAGTGGACGTGAGTTGGAGGCTGGGCGGGGAGGGAAACGGGATTTGGGGGAGGTTTTTTGGAGGTCTGGGGTGCGGATGGGGCTGACCCATGTCCCCTTGCCCCCCGTGCTGCCTTCTCTCTCCGCAGGCTGCCCCTTGCCAAGCTGGCCTTCAAGCTGGGGCTGGTGGCCCTGTGTTCCTTCCTGGGCGCCTGCCTGACCTTCCCGGGGCTGCGCCTGGCCCAGACGCATCTCGACGCTCTCCGGCTGTCGGCCGACAAGCCCCTGACCCAGTTGGGTGAAATCTGCGGGTGGGGAAGGGGGCGAGGGGGTCGGTGCTGGCATCTCAGGGGGTAGGACGCCCCCCCCGGGCTCTGTGGCTGCAGGGCGGCGAGGAGGTTTGGTGGTGGGAGAGGGTGGAGGGGCGGTGGGTGAGGATGGGTCCCTGCCTGCGGAGAGGTGGAGGGAGGGATGGAAGGAGGGAGGGAGCGGGGGGCACCTGGCAGCACGGGGGTCTCTGACGGCTCCGCTGCAGGGTCCTGCTCCACGTGAGTTTCCTGGCGCCCGTCCTCATGGTGGTGATGTGGATCAAGCCCATCTCACGGGATTTCCTGCTCCACGCGCCCATGGGCAAGCAGACCGTGCAGATGTAAGTGGGGCAGCGGGTCTGACTGTGCCCCGGTGCCTACAGGGGCACCAGTCCACCTCCTCCAACACCAGTAGCCCCCCGATCCTCGCCACCACCACCACCTCTCCCATCAGACACCCTCTGAGGCACAGGGAGGGGGTTCTGGACCCCGAGGTCTCCCTGACAGCCCCCTCTTCGTGCCCCAGCATGTCAGACTCTGCCTACAACACCGCGCGCCTCTGGAGCATCGTCGGCCTCAGCCTGTTGCGCCTGGCCGTCACCCGGCACCACCTCCAAGCGTACCTGGGCCTGGCCGAGCGCTGGGTGCAGCAGATGAGGAAGGAGGCCGGGCGGATCGCCGTCCTGGAGATCCAGCGCAAGGTCCGGATACGGGTGGTGGGGTGGGAGCGGGGGTCCAGGCACGGCCGCCGCGCTCCTGCTGATCCCCACTGCCCACAGATCACGAGGATTTACTGCTACGTCTCCGTGGTCAGCCTGCAGTACCTGGGACCTGTCATCCTCACCCTCCACTGCACGCTGCTCCTCAAGACGCTGGGTAAGGAGGCGGCGGGGGGAGTGCGGGGGCTCGGGACGGGCAGGATGAGACCTGCAAGTCATCGCCAAGCCGTCAGCTTCTAAAGCATCCCCAGGCTCTCACGACGTGGTTTGTAGTTGGCATGAACCTCATGCACGCAGCGAGCGTGCTGGGACTCGGCCACCAGCACGTCTGTGGCACGGGGATGGGGCTGCAGCGCGGGGACCGACCCCGCGGACCCGTCCCCTCTGTCACGCAGGGCACCACTCGTGGGGGCTGTACCCGGAGCCCCCTCCCCTCGCTCCGGCAGCGACCGCAGAACCGCCACGTCCTGCCGGCGGGGACGGGGAGGACGTGCGTGCCGTGGTGGAGCAGATCACTGGCGTCTTGGGCGGCATCTTCACCCCCCTCTTCTTCCGCGGACTCTTCGCCTTCCTCACCTGGTGGGTGGCCGCCTGCCAGGTCGTCACCAGCCTCTTCGGCCTCTACTTCCACCAGTACCTGGCAGCCTGCTGACTGGGGGGAGCTGGGACCTGCCTCGGGGCACAGTCGGTGCCCTTGCTCCTGCCTTGGGTGGTTTCCCCCTTTGCACGTGCCCGTGACACACGTGGACATGCAGGCGGGGACGTTTCTGCCACCAGCTCTCGGCGTGATGGGTTTTACGCACCCGTGCCAGCGTGGACATCGCCTACTCCTGCCGCCGGTCACCACCGTGCCTGCTCTCGCCCCGCTGCCGCTCCGGGCTGCGTCCCTCCGGCCCCTCTTCCCCTCCCCAGCCCCACGTAGGGATGGAGGAGCCGAAGCCCCGCAGGCGGGTTTGCTGCTGCCCGCTCTGACCCGACACGGGGATGCTGCGGTTTCCTCGAGGGCAGCGGCTCCTGCCAGCCCCGGGCAGGGCACTCATCGGGGATCGCCCGTGCATGGTGGGGACTGCGCAGCTGGGCTGGAGCGACAGCTTGGCTTGCCAGCACAGGCTGGGGTTTGCTCTGCCTAGAATTTACTGGCTGAGTGTGTTTTTGTAGGGTCGCTGCTCTGGCCAGCTGGGTCGGAGCTCCTCGAGGTCATCCCTCTGCTTCGTGGGAGACCCACAGGCCCAGCAGCCTTGGCTGTTGGCTGTTTTAGAAATAAATAAGTAACCTGGAGTCTGCCATGCCGAAAGCTGCTGCTTTGTTTGCGCTTTGCGGCCCCGAAGCCCCTCGGGCAGGGCAGGAGTCCCATGGCACGAGGACAGCTGCCTTTGGCAAAGCCCCGGATGCGTTACGGCAGCAAGGGGAAGAGGCTGAGCGCTGGAACAAACCCCGCAGCCCGGCCCCATCATGCTCGAGGAGACCTCACATCCACCCCATCGCAGCCCGACAGAATCACAGAATGGTGGGGGTTGGAAGGGACCTCTGTGGGTCACCCAGTCCAACCCTCCTGCCGAAGCAGGGTCACCTACAGCAGGCTGTAGAGGACCTTGTCCAGGCGGGTCTTGAAACCCGTTCCTGGCCTGTCCTCCCCTCGGCCCGGGGAGCGCATCCGGGCTGAGCAAGCATCGCTCAGGCCAGCGGCGGCTGCAGAGGGGGGGACGGGGTCTGCAGCCCCTTGTCCGTCTCAGCCGAGCTCTTCCCCACCGCACGGTGGGTGCTGGTCCAGCTGCATGAAAAAGGATTAGCAGGTCTGGGCTGCTCAGAGAAAGGGAGAGGGGCTCTGATCCTATTTGATAGCCTTGTAATGGTCTTAATTCCCTCTTGCTAAGGGCCGAGATGAGAAGGCAGCCCTTTGCCCGGCATTAACAGGGCTAATCCGGCCAGCCCTCCCCTGCCTGGCTCCCGCACACCCAACCTGCGGGGACAGTGAAAGCCCTTTTGCAAAAAATGATGGGGCAGTTCCCCTTGAGCAAACAGCTGGGGGGACCAGAGCCCGGAGCAGCACCATTAACCAGCACAGGGCCTGGAGTTTGGCTCCAGCAGCACCGTCACCAAGGCGCGGGTGGAAAGGCGCAAGGAAGACGTGATTCCCCCCGGGCCGGGATGCAGAAGGGACTTGTTCCAGGCTGCGCCATCCCATTAAAAGCTAGTCCGACTGCCTTGATGGCTCATTTATCTAATTTTCCTTAAGCATGTGGAGGAAGCAGCCGGGGGCTGAGCTGGCAGGGAGGCCTTCGCGGCGGGAGGACGGTTGCTAGGGCCTGGGGTTGCACCGCATTCAGACATGCAGACAGTTCCTCCCCTGAGATCTGCCCAGACGTGACCCTCTCAGGCGGGGACAATGACTGATAGACTAGCCAAGAGCAGCAGACAGATCTGCAGGCACCGAAATTGGGCCACATCAAATAAAATGAAAGAGCCCCCCCATCTTCCTCTCCCCACCATTTTTCCTCTTTGTATCTTGGCTTTACTTAGAACAGGGTACGGGCTCTGTGAAGGGCCATGCGTGGGTGCTCAGCAGAGAGGGGAGCAGCCGAGACCAAGGGGGTCTGTGGGCACCAGGAGCCCCTTGCTGCGACCCCACTCTGGCCTCGCATGGCCCCTGCTCCCCCGGCACGCACCCACCTCCGGCTCCCTTGAGCCCACCTTGGCAGGAACCCGGGGGCTCCTGGAGGGCTTCCTTCATGCCCTGGCAGGGAGGGAAGCAGTGAGCCCTGCCTTCCCACCCCGCTTCCACCCAAAACGGGATCTCCTTGCATCCTGCAGAGCTGTTCCTGCTTGGAGCCGAGGGAGATTTCGGATCACAGCTCTCTCGGGGGCTGGCAGCCCAAACCAAGGCAGGTGGATGCTCCCCTGCACACCGGGAGCCGGAAAGCCAAAGGAAGGGATGCTAACCCCAACCGGGTTGGACAGGGAACCCTTCGCCACAGGCTTCCTGCAAGGTTTAGGGCAAGTCTCAGCCTCTGGGTTCCGTCTGAACCCGAGGAAGAACTTCTTCCCTCTGAGGGTGACAGAGCCCTGGCCCAGGCTGCCCAGGGAGGCTGTGGAGTCTCCTTCTCTGGAGATATTCCAGCCCCGCCTGGCCGCGGTGCTGTGCCCCCTGCTCTGGGTGACCCTGCTTGGGCAGGGGGTTGGGCTGGGTGACCCACAGAGGGCCCTGCCAACCCCAAACATTCTGTGATTCTGTGGGTCTCGGCTTCCCTTGGGGCACAGCCAGGGCATCAGCTCTGGAGCAGCGGTGGGCTACAGGGTGGTTACTGTCCTCACTGCTGAGACCTTCCTGCCTTGACGGAGCGCGAGATGGCAAAGCATCGCAGCGTCACATCCGTGCTAGCCCCGAAACGCAGCTGAAAGCACGGAAAGCCCCAAGAGCTGAGCAGGGCTGAGCAGCAGCCGGGGGTCCCCAACTTGGGGGAAGCCGCGGGGCCGTGCCTAAGCCGACAGTGCCACCTGCTGCCATTGCACACTTGTCCCTGTCCCCATCCCACGCCACGGCGCTGGGGACAGCACAGGCCTCCCCTGGAAGAACCACAGGGTTTGGACCACCTCCAAGAGTTGCTTTCCTTCCTTCAAGCTTCTCCCAACGTCCATGCAAAGCCCAAAAGCACCAACGCTTGTGCTTTGTAGGGTGCTCGGTGCGCAGGAGGGCTGGGGGCACAGGGAGCCCCCCAAGAGGTACCCCCAGACACCCCCACGTTTGGTCCCTCAACAAATGCACCCAGATGTGCCAGGGCCCCCTCTTAGGAGCAACGCATAACAGGAGGCACCCTCAGAGAGCCTGCAAAGTCAATTATAATTTTTTATTAAATATACATCCTCTCTTGGCACAAATCTTAAAATATATAAACATTATATAACAAAGTGTCTTCACTGCAATAAAATAGAACTCCAGATCCAAGAAAAGCAGTCAAAATCGACACACATACGTACACGCAGACATTGATGGTGAGGATACGTCTTGACAAAAGGCATTTAACAGTGTTTGTGCTAATATATGCATAGACCACAGGGGCAGTGAACAGTGCTGGGAAACCCTGCATCGCGTGGCATTTCAGGAGGAGACGGGGGTAGCGGGAGGAATCAGCCCCTACAATTAATAAAAAAAGGCTGTTTTGTAGGAAGGCCACCTCCTCTTCTGGCCCAGTCCAGGCTGGGAGGGTCCATAACACCCGCCCTGGCTCTCTGCAGAGCCCAAGCACCCAGCCAGGCACTGGGAAGCGGCATGGGAAGTATCCCACCGCATTTCCTCCTCCTCCTGCCCGCCCGGGACCGGCACCAGACTCGCTCAGGGTTGCCACAGTGCTTCTGCTCAAAGTTTCCTTTCATGCCTCATCTGCTTTTGTGTTAAAGACACCAGAGGGTGAAGAGGATAGAGCTCGAGTCCTTCCAGGCGGAAGGTGATAAGAAGTTAATGGAAGTACCACTGCTTTTCCACAGAAGCTACGAAACTGCCTTTGGAGAGCTCCCAGGGAGTCCCAACACCACACCACAGCACCCACCCCACAGCTTTCAGTGGCTTCATGCCTCAGGAGGCCACGACTGCCCTCCTGATCCTTCCACCGTGGTCCTGCCGACCACCAGCCAGCTCTTCGGTGGCTTTGCCTGCCTAGAGAACTGGCAGGGCTCTGCACACGGCACACAGGGCAAACGGGTTTGCAAGAAGCCAGCTCAGGTCCCACCTCAAGTATTCACGCTCCCTAACCAACCCCCTGAGCCTAGCAGAAGGACCGGCTTTCCCCGAGCTACCTACCCAGCAAGCAGCCACCTTCACAGGGCAAGTGGGCATCACGCGGAGGTACCGAAAGAGGAAATGACAAGCGGCAGCAGCTTTACACAGCTTGTGAAGGCAAGGTGCTAGGAGAAGCGAGGGCGCTAGGCTGGACAAGCGGTTCAAGAATCTTTCAAAAAAACCTTCTGCCCCATCATCCAGCGCCTTTCACTTCTTGCCCCTCCCCACAAGCGTCCCTGCCTGTGAGCAGGAAGCCCAGCTGGGCTGTCTGGGCATCGCTGTCAGAGCTGCCAGGTTGTCACTTCGAATGCCTTTCATTGGACCTGATTTTCTTGAAGTGCTGGTGTGGGACAAAAGGTGCAGAAGCAGGGAGGGAGGGAGAGCAGACAAGAAGAAAAAGCACAAATTAATGTTTTGGCAGTAACAAATTAAGGAACAACGAATTGAAAAGCAAGAAATTTGAGATGAAAAAATTAAAAATCGGGAAATTTGGGGTAGTAAAGAAGTTCTAAAGAAAAGAAAAGAAGGACTAGAGAATATTCCTGTTCGACTTGTCTCCTTTCCCAAAGCTAAAGGCAATAGACCTTCTTGGCCAGCACACAGGCACCCTCCCTTTCCCTGCCCAAAACTCCTCGGGCACTCATTCCAGGCAGCAGAGAGAATTGGAACATGTCTCAATTCATGCAAGGTTTAAGCGAAGGGAAGAGAACACTCTGTTTCTCCACTTCTACATTCAAATCAGAGAAGAGTAAAAAAAAATAAAAGCTATTTAAAACAACCCAAAGCAATTACACAGTTACTCTGAACACTTTTGCCCAAGAAACAAGAGCACCAAACCCATCACAGACCGAATTCAAAGATCCGTCTCTGAACAAACACTCAGCCTGCAAAACTTGGAAAAACACGTTCGGCCAAAATTCCACTGAGTTAAAATCGGGTGCAGCTGCTAATTAGGGAACAACTTCTCCGAGCCCAGCGCTTCCAAGTCTGGCTGTGCTTCAGGGCTTGCTCCTCAGCTCCGAGACCCCAGGCTCCAGAGGAGCTGCCTCGCACCGTGTGTCGGCTGCAAGGCGGGCAGTGCCAGGCTCAGCCAGCCAGAAGCCGCCCGCCCTGCACGCTTCCCCTTCGTTTCATACCCTAGCTGCGCTCCCAACGTGGCAGCAGACAGCCTGTGCAGATCTGCCCTCCCGTTCGGTCCCAAACAAGAGGCTAGTCATCCAGTGTAAATCCTTTCTCCGTCAGGACCCAGGAGGAATAGGGGTTCAGTGATGCTCAACATCTCGTAAGACAAGGTCTGCTGCACTTGCCTCCGAGATGACCTACCGCACTGTGGGGCAAAGGAGCCTGCTCTAACTTGGATGCCACCATTCAGCTTCCTCTCGTCTTCATATAGCGCCCATGGGCTGGGCAGAAAGGACTGCGCTTCGAACTGGCACCCTCCAAGCTGGGAGAGCTCGGCACGGGTCGCACAGAGTCAGACACATGTACACGCACATACGCAGAGGCAGCTGCTGGCACACCTGGCTGCTGCTCTGTACCTCACTTCTGCGGTAGGATGCAACTGCCTTACTATTTCCTCACTGGGCCGGACAAGATAAAGACAAGAGCAGGAGTAATTGGCTTCTCCATTGGAGAAAAGAAATCTGAGCTCTTGCAGAGGACTAAACAAAATTTCACCCAAACGAAGAGGAATCATCCGATCATCTTCCATTAGCAAAAAATATACAGAATTCATGGCTATCATCTCTAAAGACTCTTAAAACAACATCTAACATTTCGTTAATTACAAGGTAAATCAGTGACTGCAGTCAAGTTTCACAACGGAAATCATCATTTGTGGGCTTGGAGGCAGAAATTACTGAGGTTAGTACCCCGCCCATCCACAAACCACTAAAGTATGATCGATCCCATGTGTCCTGAGAACAACACACACGCTAATACTTCAGTACGCTGGCTCTCTGCCATGTCCACAACATGGAAGTGTGGGTGCTCAGTTCCTAGGGAAATATTTGGCATTAGAAGCAAGTTCTGCTCCAAAGAACAAGTGCAAAGACAAAAGGAAGGAGAAAGCTATTTCTACCAGTTGTGCAATTGCCTCCATTCCCATTAATAAAGCCATGACACAAGGCTCAAAAAACAACAACTAAAATACAAACACCAGGAAAGGACAGCTTTTAAATTATGCCTTATTTTTCTTTTATACATTACACACTATATCAGCTGGAAAGGGATTTTTAATCTTGGCTTATGTAATCTGATTCTCAGAGAAGTTTTAAGTTTGCTCTGACCTCTCTTGCACTCCAAATTTAATACAGGAATGGAACATAAAACAAACCCACCCCCAGATCTCCATTTCCCTGAAAACTGATCTGAAACAGAAACACTGAAAGGTACTTTACCATTCATTTTCAAATTGCAACTGGAAACGATTGGCACTAGATACAGTTTCTAAAGGGTCAATACTGGCTGTGGTGACTGTTCTCCCAAGGACCCCGTTGGTCCAGAAGAACTCTAGGGAGAAAAGCAAGCGGGCTTAGGTGTGGACGAATGAAGGGAGGTGACACAACCCACACAGCAGCACCAGCAGACAACAAAGTTGTTCAGAAGCAGGGCCAGCAGCTTGAGTCAAGGACTAGGCTGCACTCATCAGATGTGGACAGCCTGTCAGGACAGCTAAATCACTGGGGCATCTTCGAGATGTTTGTTCTTGCATCGTGCATAAAGCAGCGACAATAATACTGAAGGATAAAACTGCTTAAAATTTAAGTATGTAACACTTGCTTTTCTAGTGCAGCAACACTGCGGTCTGCCAAATCCCTCAGAAAACGCTGCCTTTCAGACCACGACAACGACGGAAGGGTTTGGGTAGCCCGAAAGCGCTACTGCAGTTCGACTCCATCCAGTCTGTGAATCCAGGCACTGCCCCTGCTGAACAACACTGACAACAAACATGAGAATTTGATTTACAAAACTGCTCACAACTTTCCTTCCCTGCTGTCTACAGTCTTTGGTAATCTCAGAGGGACACTGCAAGGAAGGGGTATTTTATGCAACTCCACCCAGAAGTGAGAAGAACATTTGAAAAAAGGCAGCATTTCCAACCGGAGCTCACATTCAACTTCCAGAACAAAAGAAGCAACCTGGACCTGTTAAATCCTGCTCTGTCCTGTTTTACGGAGACCGATGCTCACCGCTCGGAGGAATCTGGAATTCCCTACAGACTAACTGGAATATTGCACTTGGCAGACTGCCTCCAGCTAACACACATTCCGTCCCTAAGGACGGCCTGCCAGGAGCAGCAGTCACTTCCCAGATTCAGGGGCTCATCCCAACAGCTCCGAGTCCTCTCTTTATCACCCAGCGCTTCATCTGCCCGCAGAGACCAGGTGAGGAGCCAGCAGCAGCACATGTTTGTTCGAGAGGCTCCACTCGTGGTGTCAAGAGTAAAACAGCAGGGTGAGGCAGCTACGTTAGAGGACTCAGTTCTGCGGAACTGTAAGAATTTTGTTTAGGAAAGGGTTAGTTTGAGGTCAAGGTTTCCAAGTAACTCAGAGGCTCATTAAAAAGAAAAAAAATCCAACAACAACAGAAAAAACAAATAGATGAGAAAGGTAAGTTTTCTGCTGCAGGAGAGCGTGTACAAAGTGAGGGAACGCTAGCATCGCTCTTTCTACACGCGTTGTACTTTTCCCCGGCAAGGGCTGTGGGGATTAAGCTACTACCTTTCAACATTAGTGCTGTGCTGTAATTTACGGAGAAGGATCTGCGTCAGGTCAAAGGTTGTGAAGCTTATTCCCACTGCAATTGGACCTTTGACCCAGTTCATGCTGAGTCCTTTGTACAAGCCACGGATTAGTCCCTCTTCTCTTATAATCTCCTGCATGGTGAGAAGGATGGTACTGTACGTGTGTCCCATAACCCCCGCCGTCTGCATTCGTCGGCGAACCACGTCCAGGGGGTAAGAAGCGGACTGGCCAATCAAGCCTGCACAGGCACCAAACAAAAGCCGCTCCGGAGGGGATGGCTGCAATTTCCCACTGTGATCTGGGAAAGAGAAAGTAGCAGAGTGGAGAAAGGTTCTTGTAATAAACACATGATTAAGGTCAAGTGGGCTGAGAGCCAGAGAGAGTACTGAGCGCCAGAGCTCCTGAGATTTTGTTCCCAACTTGGTTGTTAGCTGACTTGGTATGTACCCAAGTCCTTCTGCACCCCAGACTCGCGCCTGCTTGTTCTCTGCAAAACAGAGATACTGCTTTTCTGCAGCTTGCCTTCTCCATCAGCTAGAATTGGAGAGATGGAGGCAAAAAGCTCCACAAGCACAGAATTCTGCAACTGGTTTCAAGGCCGGGAAAAGGACTTGTACCACTCAATTCAAACATGTCAAGTTGGCCAAAAGCCTAGAGCATTTCATTCAAAAGCAAACCAAGTTGCCTTTACCTGCATGTAGTTTCTTCAGTGTCTCGTAGGTGAAGAAGCTAAGCCCAGCATACGGAATCACTCCAAGGATGGTTGGTGTAAATCCCCTATACAATGTCTTCAGTCCTTCCTCTCGGGATATTCGGATGAAGACATGAACAATATTGCTGTACCTAGCACGTGGACACAGGAAAACCAAATCTGCACTAGTTAGTGACTGCACACACCAGTAATATTTCCAACACGACTTTCTGAAGGATCAACAACTAATTAATTCATCTCTGAGCTCACCAAACAGCTCAGAAGGGATTTCAGAAGCCTGTCTGCAAACGGAGCAGCCATTCACCAGCTCTCCTATAGCCCTATCCCAGCGTGCTGCCCTGTCTGTTAGATCTCCTCTGGAGGCATTGTGCCAGCTGGCCTCCTAAAGAACCAACACACAGGTTTTACTAGTGAGGTCTTTCGGTATCGATCTTCCAGCCCCTGGACTAACCAGGGTTCTGGTCATTTAATCACCGCTCAGACCCCAGCAGTAAGAGGTTTATTACACCAAAGGCTCCGAGCAAGAAGTGACCCAGAAAATGGGAATAAAGTCATCTGACCTTAAAAGAAAGTTCTGCATTTGTTCGTGGTGCTTGTACTTGCTTTCGTTAGGCACTTACATCTCCTTCGGCGTGACAGCCATTCGAGCACGGACCATATCCAAGGGGTAGGTTAACATGGCAGCCGTTGTGCCTGCCAGAGAGCCAGCAATGAATCGAGGAAAGGGTGTCAGCGCTCTAAAGTAAGGTGAGAGAAGAAACCAAACAGATCACCTGGAGATGGAAATACTACGTGGCTTTTGAGCATGGCTCACACTATCAGCTACTGGATCCCTTCCCTGCTTGTGTACTGAAGAGCTGGGTGGGTGAGGGGTGAAGCAGCTGTGGTTTGCCACAGCCATTCAAGACAGTTTAGAGAAAATCACTGTTGAGGACAGCAAGCCTGACTCGGGGTGTCTCAGACACTGTATGCCCATGAGCAGGAGGCTCAGGCCACACGCATGGCTCAGATAACAGCGCAAGGCTGGATCTTGTTCCTTCTCCTGCAAGGAAGAGCTCTTTGTTTTGCCTGCCCTCTCTCAGCACAGGGAAGTGCTAACTCAATGTCTAGGCCACTTCTTGCTCACGCCTCTAGAAGACAGGGTCGTCTCCTCACAAAGATCTCCCCTGTGCAAGACTGGAAGCCCAGCCCTTTCCTTAGCCCCCTCACGCACCCTGTCCTGCGAAGCCATCAAGAGAGGGGCCAGCACAGCTCTGTACCACAAAGCTGAGAAACGTGCTCCCTCCCTGCAATCTATGGTCCCACAAACTGCTCCATCCTCCTCTGCAAGGACCAAAGCCACACTGCATCTTACTTTCCCTGGAAGCCGTAGTAACTCCCCAGGAGCTGCTTGTACTCCTCGTGTGCACAGAACTGAATGGCAGCGTACGGGATCACACGGACCATGGTGGCTGAGTTCCCTCGCCAGAGACTCCAGAAGCCTTCATTGAGGTAGGTGCGATAAATCAGCCTGTAGGCTTCCTGCAGGCAACGGATCAAAGGTCAGACAGGGAGATCATGATAAGAGGAGTCCAAACAATACAGGGGGAAAAGGTGACCCTATAGCTTAACCTCTCCAAATCCTCCTTCCCATCCCAACCACAGTAAGCTGATATCAGCTGTTTACACTCGCAGCCCTGACTCCAGAATAAAACAACTAAAACGTCTTCTCTGGGGAGACTGAATCAGATGCATTAGAGTGAAAAAGAACCAGAGGCAGGAAGACAGAGTTTTACATTCAAGACATCTTCATCTTCCCTCCGAGGGCAAGGCACGGAGCTGGACTGCTGTTGCACAAACCATTTCTCAACCCAAATTAATCTTCTTAGTATCCGACAGAAACATTTGGATTACACACATTAGCAGAGCACGCAGGGAACAGCCGTAAGGCACATGCAACAAAACATTCAGCAAGCTGTAACAGCTATCAGCTCCCAAGTTCACATTTCCTATACGGTCTGAAACAACTCCAGCGGTGGCTGGGGAAAAGCAAGCCACCACTCAAGGAGAAGGTCTAATAAAACAAAGCCCCGAGCGATGCCACAACATTTACTGTCACGTCACAGGTAGAACCTGGAGCACAAACGCGGACTGAGACCCCTCTGTGCCAAGCACTGGACAAAAACATAAACATGACAGAGCACTGTCCTAAGGAATATTCTATACAATACAGTTCCCAGTCTTTCCCTCTATGCTCTTTCACTATGAGTGCTGCTAATAAAACCCAAGCAAGAAAGTTAAATACAAACAAAAGATGCTGTTAGGGTTATTACTACCATTAATGAAACACTTCAGGTCAACAGGAGACAGACACATCACCTCACCTTGGCAGAAAATCTTTTTGAAGACACTAAAAAGAAAAAATTAGCATTAGGTCTTGCAACACATTTAGATGGATCAAACAAACCATACAAGCATTTTACCTAAGGGATAAAAACAGAAGCAAAGGAATTAATGCAAGACAAAACCAGAGATTCTTTATAATGAAGACTTTCCACAGGTAAGTGCTCCCAAACTCTTTTCAGCACCTAAGTTCATTTTTCCACCTGCTGTGAAAACGCTCAGTTTCTGCCACACTTGTTACTGTAAAGCACTAAAAATAAATGAATGAATAAAAAATAACTCCCCCCCCCCAAACTGGGCCAACCGCTTGTTTTAGCAGAGCATTTCCATGCACAGGTTCCAGCCTAATGCCAGAATCCAGCAAAGAACAGGTCTGTTCAGCAAGGCTCCACGCAAGAATGGTTTCATCCAAGCAAAACTCAAATGAACACTCAGTTTCTTTTCTTGCATCCATTCAAACTGACAGCATCTCTTTAACTATGTAATACACAAGGTATTTGGAAGCAAGATTTATTTGGCATACAGCGGCTCTGTTTTGTAACATTCCTACAGCAGGAAGGAAACCCAGGCTAAATCCCGAACAGCAACGCTAATGAAACATGGTTCCAATTAAGTGTCTATTGCCATTTCTTTCAAACTCCTTTGAGACTTGTAACCTCTCAACTGTATCAAACAATCACATGCAAATACATTTTCACCACGTTGCTCCTTTATGCAATTCAACACTTTTTTTTTTAAGAAGGATAAACACCTCAATGACCAATTGCAGCTGGTTCTGAACTGGAAAACAGCTCTTTTCCCTCTCCCAGGGGAAAATTCTTCAGTCTCTAGTTCAAGGGGCAACCTTCCTAGCTCACATGAGCCAAAGACGCTTTCCCTCTTCACAGGCAGGGAAGAGGTCCCAGAGTAAGGAGCTTTAGGAGAGCAAGAGACTACGAAATCCATTAGATATCAAGAAATCAGTCAGAACAGGCAATTTTTAATCATATCCTCTGCAGCGAGTTTAATGGGCCAAACCAAACAGGTCTTTGTATATATGTAGGCCTGTACAAATTAACGGTGATTTATACAGACAGCTGGTGACTCACCCCACTTCTGCAGTTTCCACCTCACCTCTGCTCCTGACATTTCCAACCTTAGATAAACTACAGTGTTTGTTCTGGTGAGAAAGCACGGCACGTACTCACTGCTGCACGAGCATCTGGTCACAGACGCAATCCCAGCCTGCAGCCAGCCGAGGCTTTACCTCCCTGCAGCTTGAACTCCCTGATCTCTATCCCTGCTACTCCAGACCTCAGCCCCTGCTACGCTGAGAATGAAAATCCTGTCAAATGAAAGTCAATTCAAAATTAAATCTCATCCAGGGATTAGATTAAACCTACCCAATTCATTTAATCTGGGATGTCAACCAGATTTAAAACTCTCGGCCTCACCAAATGTCTGCTGCACTAACTGTCTGCATCCTTCCCTCCGGGCCAGTCGGTGTAGCTGACAGTTCCCGTTCTAAAACTGGGGAACCGAACAGAGCCCACGATGGGGCTCAGTCCCAAATCCCACTGAACGCGTGAGAATTTTCTATTCCAATTAGCTGAATTTCATTTTCAGTTACACACTTTACGGGTTCCAAAAAGGGCTCTGTAACACAAAGCTAGGTATGCCGGCTTCACTGCCTCTTGCAGCACTTCTCATCGTTAACTTCAACTCCAACCAGAATGATTCGGCTGCAATACAATGCAACTCTTCACACAAAAGGCCGCACACATTTCAGCAGGCATAGCCTAGCATCCAGCCTTCAGCAAGAAACTCAGCTCAATTACCTCCCTCCCACGTCACCACATCTCCTTCTATCGCTCCTTTCCCCTCCCCACCTTGTTTGTCCAAACTGAACAGACACAGCAGTCCAGAGTGTTTCCAACCATCCCCTCAAACGCTGCCTTTACAGCGTCTATTGACTCCACACTCCAAAACTCTCCTCTACGCCACAGAACGCGTGGCCAGGCAATGTTCGTGAGCCACCGGCATCGTCTCTCACCAGCAATACGTGCATCTGCGTTACACTGAAACAGCAAAACTCTTCGCTGACTACCACGAGATTGGGTCCAACAGCACGGGCCAGATGCGCAGCTGACTGACACCTGCAATAACCCTACCAAGAATCAAACAACAGGTTTTTAGACTCGATTCACTGTGATGACGCTGCTATTCTGCCTGCATCCCGCTAGGTCTCTGCAGACTGAAGGAGGACAAAGCACCGGAGAACAGGCTGCCTAGACAGATCAGAGAAGCTGTTTTGGATTCTGCTAACAACAAAGTCAGAGCGTTTTGCAAAAGCCAGCGGGACTCACCTTGAAACATGATTTTTGTCCTATCCAGTGGAGCTACTGCAGTCTTAGCGACAGCACCAGCCAGTGCACCAGACACCAGGGAGTTGAGTACTTTCTTTTTCTCCTGGTTACCCTGGAACAAAGCATTGTTCAGTATGACACAGTCAATCCCAAGCAAAAGTTGTAATATTCTACCTTTGCTGCTGCATTTACTCCCTTCTCAAGGACTTGAGTCAAAATTCTCTTCAAAATTTCAAGCACAGTAAATTCCTGGTCAGATCATGAAGAACAAAGATTAGACTTGTCTGCCAAGATGCAAAGTTCCAAGGTCTGCCACCTCTTACATGTACTATTAAGATTTCTAAAAGCTAAGACACTACCTCCTCGTGATTTAGCCACGCGCAGAAGGCAAGTTTCTTTCCTGCCCTTCCAGAAACACACAAGCCCTATTTCCACATTGTTCCCAAGATCCTAAGAATAAAACAAGGCAGGCTTCCTACTATGCTAAAGGGAATGGAAGTGGTTTTGTTATTGACATTCCTGCCACAGCTCATATTTATAAAGCAGCTATCTTTTGGTAACAGATGGGCAGAAAGCAAGTAAATGACTTGAAATCTAACACCGTGAAGGTTACGGACTGAAAGACAAGTCACGACAAGACTTAAGAATGTTAACTTCTGATATGCTTTGTGTTTTCTTTTTTCAGAATGTTTCACAGCTAAAAGGTTAATGTCTATTATCAAAATACACAGTTCAATTTTCCATTCCAATCTTCGCCTGCCTACTGCTAAACACAAAGGTAGCTGTGCAAAGGCAGCACTGTGTGAACTTCAGCCTGCCTTTTGGTCTAAATCAGACTAAGGTTCAGTGTCACCTTCTCTTCCAGTGTTTCTAACAAGACTCTAGCAACAGCAGCAAGAGCAAGGAAACCAAGATTCATGGCTCTCTTCCCAGCTCTGCCACTGAAGACATAACAAGACATAACCTTGAACAAGAACACAGCCCTGCCTGCCTGTCAGCTGTGAGCGATGCCCAGCTTCTGCCCAGAGGGCTGGAACTGCCTGGCCGTCCTCAGAGGAAGCAAGAGTTAAATGTTTTGTGGCTTGCACGTACACTACAGCTGATTCAGGACTCTGCAGCTCAAATCCCGTTGAGGTGCTTCCTTTGCAGGGTAGCGACACAGCTCTTCTCTCAAACCCACTGCACACACCCAACAATCTCCTGCTCTTACCTCTGACGGGACATGGGTTGACATAGCTGGCTCCACATCCTGCCGTTTGAAATTCGCTTGACCTTCTCTCACACCATTACCCATACCAGTTGCACTTACAAGAGGGCAGAAGAGCTACGGCTCCTAAATTAAAAACACGGATAGAGCAAGAGTTAGCATCAGAAGTAGGAAATACGCAGGTAATAAAAAGCTTGTACGGGAAGGAAGAGTGACCTGGTCCCAGGGCCATTTCCAGTAGGAAAAGCCCTATCCCCAGCTCCCAGCTGAAGGGCGTTTCCAGGATCCTAGCACCATTTCCCTCCTTTAAGGTGCAAGTGTATGTGTGGGGGTACTTTGGTGCTATGTAAAAACCGCGTCAATCATATTCATCCCTTTCAGGCCACAACAAACTCAGCTGCAAGTTACAACATCAAAATATCCACGGTTTCTAGGGAGAAGAATCGGATCCTGCTCTGTCCTCTTCCATCGCTTACAAGGAGGATTCTGGTTGCTATTCAGTCTGACTGCTGAGCACCTAGATATTGGAGAAGGCGTACAGAAATTTAAAACCCACCCCTGGAAAATGGAAAAAATAGTCACAGCAGTGTCCCGAAAGCCTGCCATAAGCAATTGGTGGCTATTTTAGGAAACGGATAGATCCAATGCCTCACACGTGCCGTGAAGGCTATTTTGATGACGCTAGCGGTTTGACTGAAAGCAGCACATCAGCGATTTCAGAGCTCCCTTTCTTCACACTTGCAATGCACACGTGCTTGCAGCCAGTGAATCAGCGCAGTTTGCACAGATGTTTCTTGCTGTGATGCACGCTCTCTTTTGCCTCACAAAATGCAAGGGCAGTCTAACCTTAGCTGCAGAGTAGAAATGCAGAGATAATGCTTTAAACAGAAGCTATCACTTTAGCATCGAACTTTCTAATATTTCTGCTTTTTATGATGCAATTTTTTCATCCTTAAATACACAGAAATGAAAGAGCTAAAGTTTGAAAAACTTGAGTCAGCACAGAAAGGTGGCCTCTCCGCGTTCCGAATCTGTTCACAAACAGGGTGTGTAACCACAAAGCTCAGCTTTCTAAGCAACAAGCCTGCTCACACCAGCACACTTCCATTTTGTTAGCTTCCTTTCAAGGCATGTGGTATTAGGAAATCTGAATTCCCAAACTGCTCCCCAGTTCTGCCACAGCCTTCTCACGCGTCCTCCGGCAAGTTACTTCTCCTCTGCCTCCTCCGATGCCCAGGAAACCTCAGGCACAACAGCTTGCTTACTCGGAAAGCCCGCCTTAAGACTATTTTCTTTTTATTTTTACTTTTTAACAATCTCTAGATATTATATGCTTGTCAGCACCTTTCATACTTGCTGACCTATTTTTTTCCCCCACATCGCTCTCATAAATTAGTGCCAGGCTTCACTTTCAAAACCCCTTGGTTGCAGCAGAGATATTAACGGAACGCCAGAACCAGATCAGCTTTGTCTGTATTCGTGCATGACCAATTTGTGATGATGAAGCTATGCATGACCCGCGCAATCAGTCCAAGGGAGGACAAACACACCTGGGTATCTTTAATGCCAGGCATCACTTGCTAGAGCTTTGAGAAGACGTATATCAATGTGTCTACAGCTCCTGCGGGTGTTTTTGAAGAGAGGAGATCGCAGGACGTTGCTCAGAGAGTACTAACTCAACATTTTAATAAAAGATAACACCTGAAGTCCAAAGCACGACCTAAACAGCATCAATGTTTGCACTTGGAAGGTTCTATCACGGAAGCTTGGTCACGTCACACCACGTGAACAAAACCTGCTGTAGGGATGAAGACCAGAGATGATTCATAACAATCCAGAGCAGAGCATTTCATTAAATTATTTTGAAGAACGCAGACTGCTCATTATTTCTAATTACTCCCTGCAGTTACTTCCTTTCCCCTCTTATCTCACGTACCTGGAAAATGTTTTGTAACAAAACAATGCCTTTCAGCAAAAGCACGAAAGAAATCACAGGTAGAGATATCATCCCCAGCTATCTCAAATAAAGAAATGTAGGTCACAGTATCAGATTTATCACTACCAAAAATAAGCCCACAAAAATAGAAATCATGCTAAAGAGCTTAGAAACGCAATATGCAACTTTATTTTAAAACATGATTTTGAAATATTGAGAAAGAGATGACTAAAAGGAAATTTTAGGTACTAAACTGGCGTTATTAAGCCTGGACTTATTTTAGAACATGCACATGCATAAAGATCATATCCATTTACTCAACAATATTCCCTTTGCTCCCATTCACAGATGTTCCTTTTTTATTTTTAGTGCCCAATGCCCTGATCTTACCCACACCTGTCCATATGCTCAGTTTTACACACTACAACTGCCCACATGCTCTACATAAATGTCAGTCCCAAACTTGCAGAGGCTTAAATGTAAAAACAGCATTTATTATTTTTATTCCCATTTGCTCTCTACAAAGCAATGCAGCTTTACTTGATTTTGGAGTTGGGCTGGATGCTGATGGCGGTGCGTTACCGACCGAATTCTGGTGGTTGTGACCAGTAACAGACACTGGAGCCACAGGGAACAAAGCTTTGCTGTGAGTTTCAGTGGGGATTTGTAGTGCTTGGCCATTAGAAGCCAGACATTATTTTGCATATATAGCAATCTGACTTGCTCATTAAGTAACCCACTGAAACTCAACACAGAGCAGCTGGATATTTTTTAAATCCTCGTATTCTGTATGGCCCTGCACACAGTCATTACTTGTGTTTACAGTCACAGGAAACAAGCAAAAAATAGCTGCGGATTAGATTTATTTTTTTATAACACACTTCTGTGTTATTTATGTTGTAGTGACACCAGTCCTTGGCACACATCTGGACCCAGACTCCTCAGCGCTACACGCTGCAGAGCAAACCATTCCCCTACGAGAATGTATAACCAGAAAGCAAAATTGCTGGCAAAGGCGAGTTCAAAAGTTAAAGAGGGTTAATGAGTAACATACGCTGTACTTTTACAACAAAAATCATGATGGTTTATTGAAAGTACAAAGCACTTACTCGGGCATTCAGTTTCAATTCCATCAGAAAACACTGCCTGTAATTTAGCCCTGCTGATTCACCATCACAGATTAAAGATTATTTACCAAGTTGTGACACAGGGAAGCTCTGGCCCGTCATTTCTGGCAGTGGCATCTTAGGCAAACTGCTGAGCTTTGCTGCAACAGGCTGTTTTGCGACAGTCCTTTGAGGCCGAGGACTCTTTCTAGTTATCCTGCCCGTGTTCTAGCAACTGCAGAAACAAGTTCCCTTCCCTGCATACCAGGAGATGCGTAGAATGTGCTCAGCACATTAAAAACCAGCACATTGTTAGTCCTTCCTTTCCATTCTCCCAGCTCTCTCTAGCGGGACTTAATGAATACCTGAGCAAGTTCAATCAAGCTGTCAAATTGACTCTCTGACAAGTTAGACATTCTGCTTTTCTTGGTGCTGATTTTGATTAAAAGGACAGGCGAGACAGAATCAAGTTATTCGGATCACAAAAGCAACCTTCTAGGAAGAACGTCTCACAGGCAGGTGCCAGTTCATCGCCCAAAGCGGGGTGGGGGTTCAGAGAAACAGCAGCCCCAGCTGTCCGAGCCACTTGTGCATCCAATCGTGATGCTCTAGTTCAGCTATTTCATCTGAACATATTTTAAATTGAACAGTCTCAAGATAATTAGTTCCTCAGCAGAGGAGCCAATGAGTTTTAGAGATCAGCATCACAACCAAGAGACAAGCACAAATTCTCCAGTTAGGGTGTGTACAACTAAAATCACATTGCCAAAGGAAAGGCTTGCAGATTATTCTATGTTTCCATATTTCACAATTAAACCTTACTTAGAAGTTGACGTGACATCATTACAGCACGACCTGCCTGAAATCCCCCTGTTCTGTATTTTACCAGCTACGCACATACTTCCCGCGTCAGATCAACACCACCAGCTTCCAGGAGCAGCAGCGAGGAGGAGATCTGGGCTTTGCACAAAACTCACAGCTGATGGAGGCAAAAATGACACTGCGCATCCTCTCCAGGCTTCACTGCCATCCTAACCACTCCCACTCCGCCAGCACCTGGGCAGGCCTGAAACTACCGGTTAATAGAAAAACACCTTAAACACAAATGCAGACCTAGTCATTACAGCTTTCACGTTATTACAGAGTTGGAAAGCAGGAGAAGCTCGGGCACCCAGCCCAGAGACTGGCTTGTGACGTGTCATTATCGAAAAACATGTTTGTCTGATATTCTCCAGTGGAATTTAGACCTGTCACAAACCACTAAGATTTCCAAAAGAATGTCATCTATCCAGCAAGAACAGCAGATATGCTGCAAAGCAAACAGCCAGCACCATCAACTATTCAAATCCAACGATCGCCATTCGCTGAGAAATGTTTGCTTTTTCCTCGGACAACCCCAGTAGTAATTATAAAACTAGCTTAGAGCCCTGGACGCGGGAGCATCCCGACAGACAGGTAACGCCAAAACCAGGTGGTTTCAGCAGGCGAGACCTGCTATGACTTGATGCCCACAAACTGCACTGTACCTGTCAGATAGGCAGAAGAAACTTCGTCCTGCTATCCACCTCTCTCTAATCACTACCAAAACCAAGGAGACAAAACAAGGCGCACGTAGAAACTTAGAAGACTCATTTATTCAATAACTGGGAGTTGCCTACAGCTCCTGCCGTACTTACAGCTCAGGGACATTACTGTTACACAAACTCGGATGAAGTCACAGTTCAGTTCTGGGGCAGAGTTTCAACTTCATTCAGGTAAAGCCACTCATATAAACTCCATTCAGCTATGCCAGCTTCCCTTACTACTAAACAGCTACCCGATTCCTAATTATTCTCTTTTTTTTTTTTAATTACGACATTAACATCACTAATGAAACTGTGTAATTAAATTAGGAAAAACGAAAACCAAGAGAGTTCCTGCAGAAATTTTCACACCTTTTCCCAGGCAGGCTGAAGTTAAACAGTGCCCAGGGAAGTCGCTCAATTAGGTTTCCTTCAGTTGTTACTGTTAAACCGAGCAATCGAGCCTGACAAAGAGATGTGGTAAGAGCTGAGATTACCGCAGCCTTAAATTCACCCTTGGAGCAAAATCATCACAGAAAATCACAGAAAAAAGGGCTGAAACACTCAGAACAGTGGGATGAACTATAACTAGATGGCCCCTTGAGGTTCGCCTTTGCCTTCCAGTTTCATTAAGCCATTAAAAATCAAAACCAGCTATGCCCTGCAGACTCAGCTCTCCTCAGTCACATTCATCTCTCAGCTGCATACAAATCCGATTCCAAAACATTAGCTACGAATAGTCTACTGCACTTCTTCCTTTCAAGATCTGTACAGAAACTGCTAGCACGATTTTAAAGAATCATTGACTAAAAGACTCACTAAATCACAATATCTGGAAGAGTTTGATTTCTTTACACGCTTTCTCAGCTCCAAAGTACAAACTCAACGCTCCTCCTGCCTCCCTCAGCCAGATATAACTCGAGTCTGCCAATAAAACTGAGTATGAAGATACAAATTCTTTGCATGGTTTCAGATGATCTGACTCAAACGGAGGCAGCTGCTGAACACCGAGGCAGGGTTAAACCAAACCCTCCGCCAGCAAAGGCCGCTGTATTATTCAGAGGAGCCCAGGAGACTCACGTTTTGATCTCGGCTTGGAAGGAAGGCATGGGCCACAGAACAGAGAAAATCTTGGCAAGAAAAAACAGCGCTTCATTCTTCAGCTGCTAAAAGAAGACTGTTGCTGGGAGTACCTCAACTATGCTTTCCACAGCCAAAAACTGGAGACCAGTTCTTATCTGCAAGACAGATAGCAGCTTTATCTGGGGGAGAAGGGAGCACTTCAGCGTGGGGACTGACTGCTGAACCCGCTCCCTCCGTCAGGCAGCAGCCACCCTCCCTCAGGAACAGAAGGCAGAAAAGCACCCAAATAAATGACACACACAAAACTCCAAGCACCCTCCCAGCTTGAATACTGCTCTCAGAAAGTATTTCTCATAGGTAATGTAATAAAGAAATGACAATAAAATATTATGTACGACTTCCCGGTCAGCAGGCCCATGCAAAGACAAGCTTTCCCATCAGCGGGTCCCAGGGGCGTTCACGTGAACGTCACCACAGGCACACATGAGGTCCCAAAGTCACAGATACCAGCACAGATGAAATTTCTGAATTCAAACTGAGATTATTTGGAATACAAGCAACCCCCAGTCAATACATGAGCAACCTTTGCCAGGAACTATTTCAACACAATGACAGATAATTACAAGCTCTGCTCTAAACCCCCAATAGTTTAAATTGCCTATGAAAAAAAAAAAAGGAAAATAAAGAACTAAAATCTTCTGTCATGAAGCAGAACGACCCACCAGCATGCCAAGCAGGTGTCATTTTCTAACGGCAATGCTTTCCACGTTGACTGTGTGGAGTCATGCTAGACCAGGAGTCACCACCCTGCTGCCTGTCACACTCACTCTCTATTGTGCCAAAGTTAATGCAAAGTTCAGCATCAACTCTGCTTCACCGAGGCACTGCAGACTTCAATGAAGTTTGATTACCTCATGGTAGCTTGGGCCTAGCAGCACTGACACGACGCCAACACACCTTCATCACTAACTGCACAACAGCAAGGAGCAGCGGATTTAAAGCACAACCAGAGAGCAAAGAACGCCTCCAACGCTTGTTTATTTTGTGACCTGGAGTAAGCTGCTTGCATTTCAGTTCACCTTTACATACAACACAGAAAGTAATCTCCCTCCGTAAGACAGCTACGAGGAATACTTACGTATCACTTGGAAAATGGAGAACACCACCGCAGCGCGAAGTATTGGTATCACACAAGCAAGGTACAAACCTGAATGCATCTTCCTACATTCGCAGCAAAGCTACTAGAAGAAAATTATTCCTGGTTCCTTGTGGATAGTTAGGGCCTGGCGGTCGGAAGATGTCGTGCTGTACGGAAAGGTAGGCCCCCCCCCTCCTCTCCTGATAACCCGTAGTGTCTAGCCCATGATGTAAGCAGACGGAAGTGACGCTGTAAACCTAAGCTATATAATACTGTGCTACCCGTCAATAAACGCCATTTGCTGTCCACCACATTGGTGTCTGCGAGCTGATGGCCCGAGCGGCCGGGGGGTAGGTCGCCGTGCCGTTCCTGAACCAGGTCGCCACGCCAACAAAGGCAACAGTTCCTGAGCTTTTTCCTAACAGCAAACTTGTCTGACCTGTACCAAGCCCATCTGCTTCACCAGGTAACCACACACTCAGGCTGCGTTGGTGCTCACCTTACGTTTTATGCAACTTCTTGAAGCAAAGTTTAACACACCAGATAACGCCCGAACCACGCACTCGCAGTGGGGGTTGCCTCTGTGCACCAGCTACAGCTGCAGGTCAAGCAAAAAGAAATTATTGCAGCTCCTGACTCATACCGCTGTGCTATCAAGAGCTAAAATTCCCCTGCCTGAAGCAGCCATTGGGGCCAGAAAGTTCCTGCTGAAATCCAACACCAAAGACAGCCCCAGTTCCCCCCTCGGCATGAGCTCTCCTCGAGACCAGCATCCAGAGGTCCTGAACAATGATTTTGATCTGCTGGGGGAAAAGAAAAAGAAGTGCTGCATATCCACAGCTCTAGAAGGATGTAAAGATGCTCAGAGTTACCCAGAATCCAGCCCTGGTGTTTTAGACACCCAATGATACGGTTATTTTAAAATACATTCACCTAGAGGTTGTTGGTATGATTACACCAACCCTCTGGTACCCTTCTTACACAGTCTCTCTTCCCACAGCTGTTTTCCAACACCCACAGACGTCTCTTCTGTTCCTTCACACACACCTCCTTCTCCCAAACCAGAGTCATTTAAAAACCAGAATGTTTTCAAAACACTCGAAATTCATCAAACCACAGAAAAACATCGCAGGAGCACACAACCTCCAGAAAAAGCTTCGCAGTTAATGTGACCACGAAGCACAGGAACCCAACACAAGCAAGAGCCAAGTGACAGCAGGCTCCAAACCCACCCTGCGTCATTTGCTAAATTCGCAGCCAGTAGGAAAAGGACCGTCAACCAACACCAACACATCCCCAACTCCTCCGAACTTCAGCCAGCACAGTTTTAAGGTCAACAAAGCAACTGCAGCACCACCCGCGACGCCTGCGGCACAGCGAGCTACAGAGAAGGTGGAACAGTGCTTATGAACTCCGCACAACCATTTCCAGCATTTTCCATCTGTTCTTTTTTGTCAGAATTTAAACCCAACCCGAGACGCTTCTTCCATTTCCACATCCGAAAGCAAAGCGGGAAAGCCACCGCTGCTCTGCAACTTTTTGCTTACGCTGAAGTGGGACAGCAGCAGAAGATGCGGAGAGATTGGGGTTTAACGTCTCCCGTGCCCTCTGGGATCTGCCCCTCGGCAGGGGAACGCGAGCTCGCCTTACTCTTAGGCTCACACCAACTTAAAAACGAGAACAAAACCCAAAATCCCACCTCGCATCTAAGCGCACACCTGGAGATGCACGCGTCTGAGCCCGGCTTCCATGGAGAGACTTTGAAGGGAAGAGGAGCCCGACGCGCTCGACACAGACACCCACCGCTCACCTGGGGAGCGGGGCTGGCTGCCGGGGGGGCCAGAAGCAGGCGGGGGGGGGGGCAGAAGCAGGCGGGGGGTCAAGGGGGGCAGAAGCAGGCAGGGGGGGCAGAAGCAGGCAGGGGGTCGGGGGGGGCAGAAGCAGGCAGAAGCCGCGGGACCAGCCGGCACGGCAGCAGGGCAGGCAGCGCGACCCGGGGCGGGTTGGGCCTCCGGCGCGGTGCCGCAGCCCGGCGCTGCCCACGGCAGAGGCCAGCCCCGCTCCCCCGCAGCGCGGGCCGGCTCCCGGCTCGGCTCCCGCCGCTCCCCCGAACTCCCGGGCAGGAGCGGGGCGGCGGCGAAGCGCGGCCGGAGGAGCCAGAGCCCCGCCAGTCCCCGCCGGGCTGCCGGGACAGCAGGGAGGGAGGCGGGGGGCGACGCGGCGGTGACCCCGCGGGAGGCCGCGGCAATGTCACCCGGCCCCGCGCACCGCGACACGGCCCGCGGCCGCCCGGCCCTCAGGCCCGAGGCCACGGCGATGGGCTCCCTGCCGGGGCCGCGCCAGCGCCCGGGGCCGGCCCGCACTCACCGGCTCCGCTCCGCTCCGCGCCGCCTCAGCCACCGTCTCCCCGCGGCCGCCAGACCTCCCCCTCCCTCGCTGCGCCCGCGGGAGGCGGGGCTCGCCCCGACGGACGGCCAATCGGCGCGGCGGGGGCAGTACCGTGCGCGGAGAGTGGCTGCGCTGCCGCAGACAGGCGGTGACGGCAGCCAACCGGCGGAGGGAAGGGGCTGGCTGCGCGGTCGGCGGGCGGAGCGCGGCGGAGGCGGGGTGCGCCCGGCGCTGGGGCGCGCAAATCCCGCGCAGATCCCGCAGCGGGCCAGGCCCGCCACCCCCTGCCCCAGCAGCAGCGCGCCGTGCCTCCCCCCGCCCTGCCCGGCCTGCAGCGCGGCCCAGCGGGGCTCTGCCCGACCAGCCCCGCACCCCGCACCAGGCCGCGTGAAGCCCCGGTGCTGCTTCTCCCCCAAGCAAAGCCCGAGGGCCCCGGGCCGCACCAAACGTGCTCCCCAGAGCAGTCAGGCTCGCTCTCTCCCCCACGCAGGGCACCCCCAGTACTCGGGAGCTGGGGGTTTCTTCTCGCCTGCTCTGCCAGGAAGGAGCGGGGTGCCTTCACCGGCAGATCTGGGCGCGCAGGTCGGAGGAGCGCGCAGGCACACTGCACTTTCGGCACAGCAGGAAGAGAGGTGACCCAGGCGGCCTCTCCACCAACACCCTGGGGGGGTGAGAAGCCTTTGAAGAACACCACGACCTTTGCTATCTGCTGGCACACAGCACAGGGCTGCAGGACGCTTCGCTTACAAACGCCATCACCAAGGCGTTTCCATCACCTTTCTTTTCCTGCGTCAAAAAGGCTCCATAAAAAGTCAACCGTCCTTTGTGTATTTTTATGTTTTACAGGGTCAACATTTCTACAGAGAATATCGCATTAGAAAACATCCACTCAGGTACAACATCAGCAGCACGCAGGAGGAAGATTCAGCACCCAGAGCAGGACTGGTAACAACACAGCCCAGCAAGAAACAGGAGCCACTCTGCTGGGAGCACACAGAAGCCTTCAGCTGAGACTTCAGCACCTTTCCAGATGTTTCACCTCCCCTGTTTTGCCCCCAAGCCCGCAGTTGTCTTCAACCCCTGAGGCACACGGCCTCTTCATCGCCATGACAGCACTCCTGGATTCAGGGCAGCGTTGCCCTGCTAGGAGACAGCCAAAGCCTGGGCTCCCCGGTGCTGGCTCCCAGCTGCGTGGTACCACCACATTTGTCCCCGCTTTGAAACTCTCGTCCTTGCTACCAGCCCCCGACTTGCTCATCTCACTGAAAAAGAACATGAACTTTCCTCCTGGATGCAAAGGGCAAGTATGTTGCTTTACTATCCAAAATCCTCAACTTGCTTTTGTTCAAAATGTTATGTTGGCCGAAAGTCCAAAACAAAGAAGCAATACAGAATACGGTCAGCAGTACAGTAACAGTTAGTAGAAGGGTACAACAGGACAGAACACATTCACAAACGATAGGATTCCTCCTCATCCATCCCGTTACCAGATCAGGCTGCTAGCCTCCATTGGCAGGGAGCAGAGCAACAAACCAGAACCAGCTGCCACGGTACGTACCGAACTCCTACCAGAGAAGCTCCACCTTTGCTCTCACTGTACAGAGCAGAGCGCGTGGGAGCGGCCCTGTTCTGCACACAAGTAACCTACAAAACACCAGGGGGGAACAGATCATCTTCAGGCATCAGATGACTCGGGGAATGATTACTACACAGAACTGATTTGCAGCCTGTGAATGCATAAAGCCATTTCAGCCGTAGCTCCCAACATAAGGTTCACCGCAGCCTCACAAGCCAGGCATTTGCTTCGGATATTCCAGTTCAATACAACTGCAAATTAATCCATGCCACTTTGTTTCCCCCCTCAGAATTCACGTATACAGAGGTCTTGAAGCGCCACTGCTCAGCGGAGCGATGATTCACTGAGCTAGGCTTCCCTTCTGACCTGTCCACAGCTCTCGGAGCTCCACTTTGCAGCCGAGATCCCTCAGCGCAGCTTTGGCCACGTCGTCGCAGTCCTTGTGTGCTGCACGAGCTTCTGTTATTAGGTTCTCAGCTCCCATCTCTAAGATGGGCTGAGAAAAGTCCCGGCTCCGGGAGACCAGGTTGCGGATCAGCATGCAAGCCTGTTTCTGAGGAGAGAGGTAAATGAGAGGTATCAGCGTCTTCTGTAAGGAAATACCATCCATGCAGGATGCTGGCACACACAAAGCAGATCTGGCTCCAACTAAAGAACTTTCTCTGGGTAACCTAGTGAGAGATGCTGCAGACAGCAACAAATTCTTTCCTGGAAGAATAAAATCCATGAACCAAACTATGGCTGCTATTTCACACTGAAGTTTACACAACACAGCCTCCTGCTTCTGTCGGAACACCAGCAAACCTCCAACACCAGCCAGGCAATACCAAGCACTTCTTTAAATAACACTAAGACAGAATTCTCCAGTTACAGCCGACCCACCTTTCCACCCCACTGTATGCTGTTCCAGGCACCCTCCCTGGCACTTACTCTTTCAGAAAATATTTTCTATGGTATTGTAATACTCTGGAGAGCACAAAAGCGGACATGGAACCTAGTGAGACCTGCATGAGAAACCAGAAGCTAATGTCTTGCCACGTAGGTGTTTTATTCGAATCTGGAGAACAGATGGCACTGTGTAACAGGCTGGGCCTGAAAGAGCCTGTCTTCATCCTGCTCTTTTGAGGAGGAGGAGGAATAACGCCTGGAACATCAGCACAGCATTCCACAGTCGCTCGAACCTGAATTCAGGTGGATTTGAAACCCAAACTAAATTTTGCTCTGATCACATCTGGGTGACAGATGTAGGGCGTCCTGCATTTAGATGCTGCATTCCCAGCATAGTCGGAACCTTTTGGTATTTGTCAAGTAAGGGCAAAATCCCAGCGAAGCAGTGAACACAGCCAACACCAATCCTGAATAAATAATCAAGTGCTCTGAGGCAAATACCTGTACGGCCACTTCTCGTGGGTGTGCTTTCATAGCCTGAAGAGCTGCCAACGCCCCTCCGCCTTCCATGATGACATTACAGTTCTCGGGCTTGCGCAAAGCCAGCATGCACAAGGCTGCACAACCTTGCTCACAGATCTGCGAGACAAAGGGGGAGACACATTCACGGGCTGAAAATGTTGCTTTAAGGAAAAAAAATGTTTGCAGTTTATTTCCTTCTTTGGCAATTTTTTAAATTTATTTTTATAAGTTTCTTCCACTGAAACATGCTGTTTCTCTGGCACGTACACCAAGCTTTACACCCCAGAGGTGTAAAATCCTGTATCCAGTATCCACCTGATTCAGGAATAAGAAAAAACCCAAATATAATAAGGTGGACATACCTTTACATTTACACAAGTATTTGCCAAAGCATGCACTTAACCACTCTGAAACAACTGGGTGTTGAAGGTTTAATGCATTGCTCAGTTGGAATCGTTTAACAACTGTGCTTAGAAAGTATCTGCTCTCAGCGTAAGCTGTTTATCACAAGTCAGAGCAACGCCGTACGTTGTTCCCCTACACAAGCCAAGTTACACTGCTACATCATGCAGCCCAAACCTGACCTCCATTCCCAGCCCTGGTGGGACCTCAGCAACCACCTGGGTGCGTACCTGAGGGCTGGCAAGGTGACGGCTTATAGAGAGCACAATAAGGTCCGTCCCCCCAGCATTAACGATGGCATCTTTCACGTCGTCGTTACCTGCCACCGCTCGGATGGCACTCAGCACCTGCTTCACCACGTCCTGCGTTCATCAAGAAAAAACAGCTTAGAAAGCTGCAGAAAGTTTTACAGCCTTTTGAAAGCCAGCCAGAATGTCCCCCAGCACCTCCATTCGAGCAGTGGTAATTCTCAGCTACGAAGAGCAACACTATTCTCAGTCACTCACAGCTCGGGCACACTTTCTTGCTAGACAGAGTAATACCGAACCTTGTTAGTTCGGCAGAGGTTTTCAAAGAAGCTCCAAGAATCAAGCATCAGCGCTCTGGGACTCGAGTATCTAAATCCTCCTGAATCTCTTCTAGCTACAATGGTGGAAAGCCAGAAGCTCAGCTTTTCTGGGAGCCAGCAGACTTCTGCTCGTGAGTGACAGAGGAAGTAACTATGAGCAAGGGGCTCAGAATTACTGCGTTCTTATCTGAAAGAGCACATGTAACCTAGCTCTGTATATAAGACCATAAATATGGAGGTAAACAGAGACCAGTGCTTCGGTTTCAGCCTCAGCTGCACCTAAAATAATGCATACTCTGAGGCCCATTCACAACCAGAACTTCAGACTGAAAAGCACACCCTGCTGCATTACCTCCACTCCCAAGTACCCTTTGTATCGCTCACCGGATGGTCGATGCAGTCAGCCAGCAGAGACACCATAAAATTCAAGCCGCCAAGGTCCACAATTTCTTGACAGAATTCGTTCCTGACAGAGAGGCGAGAAAGGGTGGCACACAGTTCACTGAGAACACCGGAGTTATCTGTGAATGCTGCAGAGGAGAGACGATGAATGGAGTAAGGATGGGTGCTGCAGAATCAAGGTGTTTTACTTTGCTTCATTCAAATAAAAAAAAAGAAACAGGGAACAGTGAATTTCCCCTTCTATATTAAAACACATCAGCACAGATGACATCCTGTTCACCCTGTATCTAGACTGAGACAGAGTATCGTTCCTTGGCACGAAGACAGCACCTCGGCAGGGATAATGGGCCTGTAAACCTGCACTGGGCTGTAAAATACTTCCTAGATAGACTGACAGACAGCTCTGATAACCGCCACCTTGGTGCTGCTGATAGCCTCTGGAGCAGTCACATTATTTTTCTCTCACAGGGCATATTTCATCAAAAGAATTAAACATCACTTTAGTGGCAAATTTCTGAATCATCTCTGGGGAGCTTCACGTTACGACAAAGCGCAGTTTCAAGATAAGAAAGCACAGATGACTCAACAGCCATGGGGTTAATTTTACCTTTCGCAGCTTCAATGAGGACTCTTAACCCATCGTTTTCCAACACAATCATCTTGGCATGATCATGAGCATGGCCAAAGGGCACGCGGATGTCATCATCAAACGTCATGATCCGGAGCGCCGAGGAGGCCGTTCGGACGACGTCAGCACTGTCTCCGTGCTGGACTATAGCTCCGGTCAGAAGTGGGAGAATCCCTCCTTTCACAAAGTCCTGGCGATTCTGCTCATGTTTCAGACAGGCATGCCGAACGCATCGCATCCCAGCCAGCATCACTTCCGCATCCTCCCTATACTCTTTCAGAGTTCGTAGCAGTAGATCCTGGCCAGCAGAATCAAGCAGGTCTGGCTGCCCATCCAAGATGGCAGACAGAGTATAAAAGGCTTTCAGCATTAAATTTCTGTCTCCTGAAGCCAACTGGCAGGCAGAGAATACCACCGAATAGGCACCATTCTGCCCAGCCAGGTAGCGGAAAGCCAGCTGTTCTTTGCACTGATCAGTGAAGACCACCAGCTGCTCGGCCAGCTCAGCAAGGTCGGAGTCAGCAACGGCTCTCCCAAGGGAATCTAAAGTCTAAAGAAAAGAACAAGACTTAATTTTCGATCTGAACTGTGAAGGAACAAGCGCAGTTCTTTGTAGTCCAATTTGTTGATTTATAATAATAGTTGTCTTTTAAATTTAAAATTAGTTTGACATATCTAAGAAACAGCTCTCAAAGAGCAGCAATTGTCTTCATGCATAGGACCTTTGCAGGGGCTTCTCTGTACTTCTGCCACCACGATCACGCCATCACTGCATGCCAGTCCGACCAGTAGTGGGTGAACTGGGTCCAACCAGCACATTTCACAGGGGTCAGCGGTGTGCTGTATTTTTATATTCTTGGTGGTGAGGGGCTGAAGGCAATCTTCATCTACCCTCAGAACGGCTACATAACAGCAACCGCTTAGGTTCCTTGTATTTATTTCATTTAAGTTCTTCTGTAGTTTGAGTCTACCTGACAACAGCAGACTCTGCTTCTAAATTATGAAAGGCCGCCTCTGCCTTTCCTAGGCGGGAAATGCTGGTGTTTTGCACTTACACAGATACTTCCACTGAAAAGTGTAAGCTAGGTCTTTGAACATTTATATTATTCCTAGTTGGGATTAAAGGCTTCTTGAGGAGCTGACAACGAAACAGGACAGAGGCAGATGTAGAAGGTGTATCTCATTATTCTTAGTCTATTACTTAAACTATTACATAACTCTGATCCTTAGAAGACAACACAAATTTGTGCTCCTACCAGCAAAATTTCATGCTTTTGCTTTTGACCATTTTCAGAAGCAGGCTGCCGCACAGCTTTCACAATATTGCTTAGGTCAACACCTAAAGGGAAAAACAAACCCAAGACTAGTATCAGTTATAGGAGCTTAGGTAAAATTTGTCAAGTTAACCACAGTGAACAAAGATAAACTTCTTGTAAAGTGTGGATCAGTGCACAAAGATGCTGTAAGGTTGCCAAAGTTCTGGCTAACCACAATTGTCAAATACATCCTCGAACAAAGCATCAGTTCTAGCTAAATGTCAACTGGGAAGGAAAAAGAAAAAAAAAAAAAAAAAAAATTCAATTTCATTGACCAAGCTGCACCCTGCCGCTTCAGTCATAATTACTCTGTGAAACTAGGTTAGCATTAATCGTGTCTGTGTTCCACTTCACAAAGGCTGGATGATCAAAACTGGATGATCAATCTTTGCACGCAGGTTCTCGTAAATTTTGAGATATGTAAAATTTATTGCCTGTAATAACCTGAACTGCAAAAGCAGACAAATTTACAATACCTTGGGACTCGAACTGCTGCACAGCTTCTCTCACAGCCTCTTCTGGATCCATTTCAAACTCTGTAATGTTTTCTTGGACTGCATCGTCAAATGTTTCCTGTGCAATCTGTTTTGATCCCATTTTACTCGAACGGGACAAACTGCCTCCTTGTCCTGTCATTAAGATAGTCCACAACTAGTTTTGGTGCAAAACCTTCTAAGGTCGATGATAAACACAGAAAGTGACTCGCCCTTTTCCGAAACAAAAGCACAGAACTCAAAACCAAAAATATATGGTCGAAGGGATTTTTTTTTTTTTTAACGGGCAAAAGCATGCCAATTAAAAGAAATCAGGAGGCATTTCATAGGCCCCGGATTTGGACAGGGAAGCCGCTGGTGCTCTGCTGCGGATGGGTGCACTCCCTGCAGCCACCCGGCCCTCACGGTGGGCAGCCCGCCCGGACACACGCGGCCCCGAGACCCCACACGCTCGAGGGCTAACGCGGCCCGGGGGCCCTCAGCCCGACTCCGTCCCCGCTCCCACGGCAGGGCCCGGTTCACCCCCTCGGCGGGCCCAGCCGGCCAGGCGGGCTCAGCCCCTCAGTCCTCCGGCGAGGCCTGCCCCGGAGAGGGCCCAGAACCGGGCGGAGGTACTGCGGGAGCTCCCGAGCGCAGGAGGGGCCTCGGTTCTCCTCACGACCCACCTCGGTCCCTCGCCGCCCTCCGCGCCGCTCCCTGACGGGCTCCTCCCGCCTGACAAAGAGCAGCGGCTGCGCGGACCGGCCCTACCCGGCCGCCGTACGCAGCCGCCGGGCACAGCTGGCTCGCGGCCCGCCTTCCGCGGGCTCAGCCTTCTTAGTGCGCATGCGCCAAGGCGAAGAGTCCCACCGCTCCCCCTACCGCGGGAAAAAAAACGCGGGGCGAAAAAGAACCCAGGGTGTGCCAGTGCGCATGCGCGCCCCCCCGGCGTAACGTGCGTCCTCATCACACACATGCGCTCAGCCGCCGCCTGCGCATGCGTGGTATGCGGGGACTTGCTGAGGCGGGCCTACAAAGCAGCGGGTGCCCCAGGGCCCCGCTGACCGAGCGGGAGGCTGCGGGCCGCTGTCGCTCGCTCCCCTTCTGCTTACCGCGCCGTCCGACCCGGGACCGCGCCCTTGCTGTTGGTACCGGTCCGCGCCCAGCCAAGCGCTGCCCCGAAATCACCCGCCTGTAGGTGATGAGGAGTCAGCGCGCGCCTCGCGGTAGGGCCCGCACTGCGCAGGCGCGGGGAGGGGCGGGCGGGGCGAGCAGCGTCCCGCGGGGGCTGCTGGGAGATTCCCGTGTGGCGGGGAGGCTGCGGGACCGGGGCGGGGGCGCCGCCTCGGTGAGGGCAGGGCGGGCTCCCGGCGGGGGCGGGCCCCGGGGCGGGGCGGGGGCGGCTCGTGCTCCTCACGCCGGTGCCCGCGCGTGGGGCAGCGCGGGGCGGCGGGCAGCGAGCCGCCGGGGTCGCCCGGTGAGGGGCTGGGAAAGGCGGGAGGCGCCAGCGGCCGCCGCTCCCCCTCACGACGCGTTTTACCTCAGGCCGCCCCGCCCCGCTGGGGGAACCGGAGGAGGGAAGGGCTCGCAGCCGTGCTCACGGGAACCAGCCCGCGCCGAGCCCAGCGGGGGGGAGGAGGGGGGGTCCGGGCCACCGGGAAGGTGCCGGCAGCGTTAGCGGCTGGGCGGCGGCGGGAGGAGCTTCCCCGGCGTCCGGCCCCGGTCAGGGACGGCATTGTGCTGTGTTGCTACAGGGTAAAAATGGCCTCTCGGCGGATCACACGGGAGACGTTCGATGCTGTGGTGCAGGACAAAGTTAAAAGGTATCGGATGGAGCGGGGCGATGCGATGGAGGACACGATCCATCACTTCAAAGGTAACAGAACACAGGCATGGCGTGCCTTGCTTGTACCAGCGCTTCTGGGAGCCGCTGTGGTGGATTGCTTGCCTTCCATTTATGTGTATCTGCCTAAAATGTGGACAGGTGCTGGTGTTTTTCCACGTCCGTGTTTATTGAAGAGGCTAATAGCTTGGTCTGACTGACACTGTTTCAACGTGGAATGCAAATTCCAGGCAGAAACCCGAATTTCAGACAAAGGAATTCTGTTCAGGCCGCATCAGAGGGTCCGGTTTCAGGGAGGTCTCCAGAGACACCGCTCCAGGATGGAATTCTGGTGATGTCTGACAAGTTAAATAAATGTAGGAATGCATTCAAAACCCATAGGTCTTTGTATTTCGTGTTATTTTTGGAGAAAAAGCTAAAAGCAGGAATTAATCTCATGAATGCATACACAACATGATCAGCAAATTCTTTTATCTTCTGAATTTTACTTATAAAATGTATAGAAAATGAACTTAGATTACATTCATAGGAAATTGAGAGTTTTAAAATGAGATCTCTTCTGTTTTTGTCAAGTTGTATAAGCTAAGTATTTATTTTAAATAATTTGTTCAAATATTTCTGAATTTAGTGGGATTAAGGAATAGGGATTCTTGGATAGTTTGCAGGAAATTCTGCTATTTCTGACTTTAATGTTATCTGAGATGATTGTCTATGAGTTTGTAGAAAATATGATCCTCTGTTCAGCTGTGGAATTCCAGCATTCAGTGTGGAAACAGAAAGTGCATGCTTTTGATATTTTTACATCTGAGAAATCCAAGTAGAAGCATTATGAGCACAACATTGGCGTCTTCCTAGCCTGAGAAATTTGTGAGCAAGTAGAAAATGAGGTTTATAGCGGAACGTACGTTTCAGCTTTGGTGACAATAGAAGTTTTAATAAATTGTTTTTATTGTTTTATCATTTGTGTATTTGTTTTTATCATTACAGCTCATTCAAGGCCAGTCCCAAGACCAAGATATGAAGATAGTTTTCACGGTGATGGAAGATACACTCATGGCGATGCCCAGCACCATCCACATGATGACTGGAGTGAAGACACTAGAGATGACTACCCAGGACCTTCTTATAGATCTGCTAGTCCTCTCATAAGGAAAGATAACTACTACCATGAACAGTATGGCCGCCCGGCGTCTCGTGACCGGGAGTATGGGCATCCAGCTTCGCATGACCGGGAGTACGGGCATCCAGCATCTCGCGATCGGGAATATGGGCGCCCGACTTCCCATGACCGGGAATATGGATGCCCAGCTTCCCATGACCGGGAGTACGGGGGCTTGGCTTCTCATGACCAGGACTATGGCCCTCCTGATTCCTGGGAATCCACCGGACCACATGAAACTGATTTTAGTTCTTCGGATATTTTGGGTGATTTTAGATCACCGGGACTTACGGAAGATGAATATGGCAACATGGAAAATCAGGAGTATGATGTGGACTTTGGAATTCAATCTGACAGCGAGTTCCGGCCCCCAATACGGAGGGGCGGCATTGGCAGGGGAAGAGCTCTGCGAGGAAAGCGTATTACAAGGGGCGCTGTCAAAATGAAAGTATTCAAAGGAGATATCAAAACTCCCCTAAAGAAATGGAACACTAAAAAACTGCAGCCAGGCCCTGATCAGAAGCCAGCTATGCAGCCTGATGAAATGCCAGAAACTGCCGAACGACCTAACCAGAGGCCAGTGACCGTCCCGCGCCCGAATCAAAAGTTGCCTCCACGACCTAATCAGAGGCCAACTATAACAACCCAGAGACCTATTCTCAGGCTCCCAAAGCCTGCGCATGTTTTCAGAAATCTCAATTTTGACCTCGTGGACAAATCAGACATTTTTTCAACATTTGGAATAGAAATTATAAAATGGGCTGGGTTTCACGCAATAAAAAACGATGCAGAATTTTCCCGGCTCTTTGGAGCTCTCTTTGAGCTAGAGACAGAGACCTGTGCAAAAATGCTTGCTTCATTCAAATGCTCCTTAAAGCCAGAACACCGAGATTATTGTTTCTTTACTATCAAGAATTTACAACATGCTGCTCTGAAAACTCCCAAAGTGGACAATGAGTTTTTAAATATGCTATTGGACAAGGGTGCTGTGAAAACAAAGAACTGCTTCTTTGAAATAATAAAACCTTTTGATAAATACATAATGAGGCTACAAGACCGCCTCCTGAAAGGTGTTACACCGTTGCTTATGGCCTGCAATGCTTACGAATTAAGCATTAAGACGAGCGGTTTTGGTAATCCAAGAGAAATGGCAAATGCTTTTGAGACCACTGTTTCTCTTTGTCGTAAGTCTTTAGCACTTCTGGGTCAGACCTTCGCACTAGCATCTGTTTTTAGGCAAGAGAAAATACTTGAAGCCGTAGGGCTCCAGGAAATGGCTCCAGCACCAACACTATTCCCAAACTTTGATGATTCAACGTTGTTTGGAAGAGAGTACATTGAAAACTTGAAGGCTTGGTTGGAGAAAAGTGGATATCCGATTCAGATGAAAAAAGCTGAACCAGAGTCCACAGTACAGCTTAAAAAGCCCTCTCCTGACACAAAAGTTAAAAGTGAGTGAGCTGTTGTAAGATACTTTGCAGTATGTAACTTCTGTATTTGTTGCTATCATTTTATCTTAGTATTTATGGTTTCATTGGGTGAGGAATTCCTAATTCTGGGAATTGCATGTAAATTGCTAGCAATGCTGAGGCAGATAGTAAATACTATCTGTTGTAGCAATTGCTTTCAGCTTTGTGGATGAAAGCATGTCTCCTTCCTCCCCTCTCCTGCACGCGCTTATACTTTAAATCTAGGATTTTCACCTTGTGCACTTGGCTGCTTCAGCTGCGCTGCCCTGCAGCCTCACAACTTTGAGGTAGGGAGGCCAGGACCACCGCTGTACCTGGCTATGTTACAGAGTGAGTATTTGTATAGAAGTGAAGTCGGAGATGTTGCCCTTGGCGCTTTTATCAGATGTAGGCATGTTTCTTTGGAGTTGTTTATCTACTACCAACTGTAGCAGTGTTATCTCCTCTACTGTATTAGGCCATCTAGTTCAGCCTCTTGAAAGTACGCTTACTCGTGACTATACTCACCTGTTTTTTGCTAGTTGAACTTCAGATGCTTTCGCAGGGAGGTCTCGCAGCACTGACACTGGATGGCTCATAATTTGGAACTCACCCCTTCAGAGTCCTGTTCAAATACACTTGCTTTGCACAAAATCCCTTTGGTGCAATAGGTAATAGCCATTTAAAAGATGGCTTAACTTGCCCAGGATGGCAAAGGATAAGTTTCTTAAACCACAGTGCTTCTCGTAATAAACTGTTCTAGAATCTAAGCTGAGTTGAGAAAACCGTTGGAAAATTTCTGAGGTTTTCGTAATTTATTCTGGTATTCAGTGCAGCCTTTTTTGTATTCATACATGCTGAAAAATTGCAAATGTCAGTGTGTCAAAGAATAACAAAGATGATGTATTGGTACTCTGTTGACGAGAATAATACAACAACTGCATTTTATTTCTTCCTATAGTCCCACAGCGAGCTGATCGGAAAGTTGTAGAGACAATTGAACAGCTAGTGAATAGCATTGTTTCAGGAACCTTGTCTGCCAAAGAGAGAAATGCTCAGAAGGACTGTCCTGAATATTGGTAGGTGTGTTTGAACACTATGTTGTCATACTACTTTCTGCTGAAGATATTTGGAATATATTTAATTAAATTCAGTGTTTCATTCAGTGGGTGTAAGATCAAAGTCGATTGTACATTTAATCAGACTTTTTGAAAATGTTTCCTCAGCTAATTATGCTTCCTGATATCCCTGGAAATTGCCCTGTTGCTTCTGTTTTGTGTAGTAGATTGTGTTCCTTTTGATCTGTCAAAAATGACTGTATGTCAATCCAAATACAAGATGTTAAAAGCAATTTACGCTTACAAGATGAAAATAGTAAGCAAATGTAGTTAACCTGCAGGAAGGTAACAGACTTATGGATCTGGTGTTCTATGAATAATGTTGGAAAAGGAAAGCCGAGACACTTCCAAGTGTAATGATCTTTTAATATGACAGTATCTCTTCGTGTGTGAACTGCAGCATAGCTGATTAATTACTAGCCAAATGATTTATGTCAAAACTCTCCATCATTTATTTGCTTGGCATACGTACTGCTTTAGAAGTGGAGTTGGCTGTTATTCTGAGAAAAACCTTTGCAGCCTAACGTTAATGTAGCAACTTGTGTATACCCCTGGAAAAAGGCATCCATTGCAACTGAGTTTCTGGCCTGAGAATTTGAGATTAGTTGTGCTTTTAGCTGAATCTTTCATTGTATTTATATGATTTTGTTTAGGTTCTTGTCTGATGAAGATAGTCTAGAATACAAGTATTACAGACTGAAGTTATCAGAAATGCAAAGGCAGACATCGTCTGGAAAGGAAGCGGGCGGCGAGGGCAGAACACTAGAAGAAGCTGCAACAGAATCGGTCAGGGCCATGTTGTATGCCAGGAAAGTAGCAAGTATTAAGAGAAGGCTATTTAAAAGAAAAAGGCTTGGCGTTACCACACAGCATGCTGTTCGAGGAAGGAAGGCAAGACGAGCAACCATCGGGACGCAGACAGTGCTTTCAGCTGGTACAGTGCTGAAGCACCAAGACAAGCACCTGCAAGGTTCGGTCCAGTCGAAGCCTTCTGTATCAGAAACCAGCCTGTCAGAGAAGAGTTCTTCCCTCGATGCAACGTCATCCTCCCAGTGTGCCACCAGTTCGGAGGTGTCTCTGCCAGCGGAAGAACGGGCAGGTTCTGAGGAATTGTTAGCACCACCTGAACTCTTCCCACCATTGTCCTCTCAGTTTCCTGATGGTAAGTGAAGATCCAAGATTAGATTTTTAAATTGCACATTATATGAGAAAAGAATTGCATGAAATGTTCTGCTGGAAATTCTAAAAATAATTTATTTTGCTAAAGTAGACAGTTCTCGACTGTATTGAGCTTCCAGTGATGCAGATTTCTTGTGAAGCTGTAGGTGATGAACATTCTGTTTCTTGCAGTGGATGCTAAAACAATGGAAACTGCTGAGAAGCTTGCCAAGTTTGTTGCTCAGGTAGGACCAGAAATTGAGCAGTTCAGCATAGACAACAGTGCAGATAACCCAGACCTTTGGTGAGTAACCTACACGTTTATCTGTGCAAATGGCCCAGTAAGAAAAATCCAAATATTTCCTTTTATTATTTGTTGAGATGTATGCTTTTATTCAATGTGTTTAGGAACACAGGATTTTGAGCAATGCTCCCTGTTGTCCTGCCCAGCACCTCCATTAATGGTGAATATCCAAAATACCCAAGAAAGAAAACCTTCTCCCAAATGCGTGCATGTACCGATATGTGTATTTTTTCTCCTATATCTTAAGTAATCACGTTGCATCTTGAATCGATGTTCTGCCAAAGTGTTTTCGCTCTTCTTATTTTTTTAAGTGAGGCTTTGATTACAGTGGCTGATGGCCGAAGTGCTCTAGTGTAAATTAGCACAGATTTTTCTTTTAGTCATGCTGTGCTAACAAAAATGGAGCCCTGTTCTCTCTTCTGTCTCTCGGAATCAATGCACCTATTTCTGCATAGACCACATGACTGATATTTGGAAGACCTGAATTCTCTTCTGGGGTCTGCTGTTTGCCTTCTGGGTCATCCAGAGCTAGCATCTTGTCTTAGTTTCTCCATCTATATAATGAAGATAATCGTACTGCTTTCTTTACAACACAGTTTGAGAAGTGCTGATAAAAGCAGCCTGTAAGAATTGAGGAGAGTGACTGCTGTTCTTAGTACATGTTGTCAGGGAATCCTGCAGTTCTACAAAAACACACCTGGAATGAGCATTCAGAAAATTAATAGGAGATTTACTTCTAATGTCTTGCTTCATGCTGGCTAAAGAAAATCTTTCTGATATTATTTTCACTGTTACTTTTGCTCAGGTTTCTACAGGATCGAAACAGTTCTGCTTTCAAATTTTACCGAATGAAAGTCTATGAGTTATGTCCATCTATTAACTTCAGTGCTGTGTCAGAAGTGACTGATGCTGGGGAAAGTGCTAAACCTGAAGAGAGAAATTTGGATATTTCAGAAGAGGAAGAGGAGGAAGAAGAGGAGGAGGAAGAAGAAAATGAGGAGGAAGCCGAGTTTGAGGAGGATGTCTCCCAGCCTTTGGAAGAAATGGAAACGGAGCAAGCAGAGGAGGGTGAAGAGGATGACATTTCAGCAGGTAGAAGTGTGGAAAACCTAGCTGAAGAAATGATTTCCAAAACAGGAGAGGAAATTTCAGCAGGTGAAATGCAGCTAGCCACCTCATCTGATGGTGCTATACCAAATCTGTCGACACAGGCATCGACTCCTGCTCCTGGTACCCTATTTCCTCGCAAACGAATCAGCAGCAAGTCTCTGAAAGTTGGTATGATTCCTGCGTCTAAAAGGATTTGCCTCATAGAAGAGCCAAAAGGTGAGTGTTACTTCAAAGATATTTTGTAGGTATTGGTACAGAATTCCTCATTTTTTGTGTACTTTGTTACTGATTGTTAATGGCTAAAAGAATTACATTTCTTTAATATAAATTGAATGCAACGTTCATTTAAACTGACAAAGGAGAATCTCAGGAAATTGTCGAACAGTTTTTGTGTTATAATGCAATAGCAAAGTATGGGTCAAATATAATTGCTCAAATATTCCCTGAGTATATGTGAATGTTAGCCTCTCTGCTTAAAAAACCCCACAGTAGTAGTTTATTTTATCAGTGTATGGAAGGTCTAGCAGACTTGAGTATAGCACTGAACACAGTTTGAGTGTTTGACTAAATATAAATATTTAGGCTTTGGATTGGCCTGTCAAATTTTGTCAATGTGGCCACAGCGGGGGTTGGTGATGATATTCTAAGAATTGAGAGGTAAGTAGCTTACAACTGATTATATGTGTTCCGCAGTTACTTTAACAAATGTCTCTGCATAATGATTTTTTTTGGTGAAGATTGTCATTTGTGATGTGAAAATGATGTACAATACCCTCATTTAAGTCTAGTCTGCGTTTTCTATTGGAGTATTACAGAAGCTCAGGGATATGAAAGATCTAAAGTCCTTGTAGTATATTATCCATCAGTGTATTATTGGCATGATGAGTCCAAAACCAGATACATGCATCTACTAATTACCTTTTTTTGTGGTGGAGTGGAAAAAATGTCTTTTTTTTTTTATTTATTCTGATCTTTCTGGAGGGTTCTGATTTTTAGGCCAAGGCATTGAGTTAGAGTCCCACTTGAGATGTACTTTAGGAGTTCTGTATTTAATTGGTTTTCTTTGCAGCTGAATTTTGTCATTGATTTGATTTGCAGTGCATGAACCTGTCAGAATTGCTTATGACAGGCCTCGTGGTTGCCCAGTTACAAAGAAGAAGAAGGTAAAGAACTCTTCTGGTTTGCCATTGCGTTCTGAGAATCAACTGTCTTTGCAAGAGACAGCCTCTGAAAAGGTGTCACTGTCATAAAATAGAATTAAAACCTGAAGAGCCTGATCATGAGAAAGACTGGACTAAATCTGAGGAGAGCCATGCCTCCTGTTGCCTTTTAACTACCTGTGTAAAAATTAAACATTTTATGATTAGAGCACTATTAACAGCTGTGTGTTAATTTTGTCTAATGTTTAAAAAAAAAGTGCATTGCTGTCTGCAAAATATGTTATGATTTTCCAAAATTTGTGAAATCCGATTTGACTGCTTCTGTATTTGTAATAGTGATTCAGTCATCAGATCATTCAGTATTTGTTATTATAAAATATAACTACCTTTTAAAATATGAAGGTGTATTCTTTGCTATCTTAATAATGCAAGTAAACAGTTTGAGGACCTGAAATGTATAATTTTTTTTAACGTGCAGGCAGATTTTTAGCTCTTTGATAAACTTCTTCAATGTGGCCAGCGAAATGGTGCTTAGAAGATTATTTCTATATATCCAGAAGTTCAAAGGCACTCGGCCGGGGGGGGTGGGGGGGAGTATGTGTGTGTTGCGTTTTGAGGGATTTTTAATACATGATCTCCCTGTATAACAAAAACCCCTTTGTTTTTCTGTTTTTCTTCTCCATAGAAACCAAAAGACTTAGACTTTTCACACAAGAAACTGACAGACAGGAATGTGGGTTTCCAGATGCTTCAGAAGATGGGCTGGCAAGAAGGACATGGCCTTGGTACACGAGGAAAAGGAATCCGAGAGCCTGTAAAAGTGTATGTAATGGGAACACACTGCAGAAATTTGACAGCTCTGGAAACGGCTGGGATTCTAACAGTAACTATCTTTATCTAGCCCACCTAGATGAGGCCAGTTCAGTGTTTTGTTTCCTTCTTCATGTTGGCCTCTCAGCAAAATTGAGCGTGGACACTTCACGTGTTTTTCTGGCCGGGCTGGGCAAAGTCTGATCTGGAAGGTGGCTGTTTCTTGCCATCCAGTTTGACATTACTGATGGCTGCAGCGTGAATGCTGCAGTGTGCGGGCACTTTCTAAAGATAGATGAGTGCCCCTGTTCTTCAGGAGGTGTTTCTTTTTGTTTGGTGCATTTAATTTCTTTGACACATAGTATTATCCTGGGATCTCCTTGCTACCATGCCAGGTACATAATATATAAACAGACTTTAGAAACATCATACACAGCACTCCTAGGTTTAGGCAACAAATTTATTTTCACTCTAATTATGTGATTCATTCCACTGCATACTGAAAGAGGTAAGTGCATCTGCCGGAAGGTAAGTATGCTTTTTCCTTTAAAATATACTTTTGGTTTTGAGTCTTCATTTTGTCTTTTTTAAAGTTGCTGTATCCAGTGTCCACTGTTGCCAGCATGGAGAATACCTCCTTCAACTCTGACTGAATGAGGAGGCAGAAACTATTTCTCTCGGAACCCATATAACAAGCTCTCTAAGTCCACACACATAGTCTGTGGTTTAACAGTCGTCTTTCTCCAGGGATTTCTGTGTTCTCTTCATGCCTTGGACAGTACTGGTCATTTTAGTTGGTGGGATACTTCTGGTTGTTTGCTTTCTTTTTCCCCTAGTGCTCCCTGTGGTCCAGTGGCTTTCACAACGTTTTCTATATTTCCTTCTTCGACAGCAAACAGACAATGAGAAAGCAGCTTACTTCGCCTGTAGCTCTGCCATGTTCACCCTGTTAGAACCTTGGGTTTTAACATCAAAACTTCTTAGGACAAAATATATGAGTAATTTTTTTTTTTGTTTCTCTAGCTCCTGGCAGAAGTTTCGCTGCTTAGCTAATCATGACCTATTTAATCGTATCTCATCTGACAGTTAGCTCACCACATTCTAAAAGTTTCTGGCCATCTGTAAGAACTACATTTTTAATATGAGAAAATACGGTTTTTCTAGCTTGTGTCCATTGGTATGTCACTCTTGTAAAGGCACGTGCAGCGAGTTGTGAAGAACTGCTTTCTGTGTCTCTTACAACAACTTGCTGACCTGTTCTGTAACATTGAGAGAACTCGATACTATTGATTATTCTTGTGGTGTGCACCTCTCTTTACTTTCCCATCAAAGTCATTCCTTGGACAGTGCTTTAGGACAATCTCAGTGGGGATGAAACCACTGCAATTTAACACTTTGCTTTCTCTTGTTAGTCGCTTTGATACAGTGCAGGGGGTTTCTTCGTGTGGTAATCTGTAGCCTCTACTCTTTCCTCCCCTCTTGAAAACTACCAGCTGTTCTGTTGATGACTTCTTTAAAAGTCCACATGCTGTCTAATCTCATTCTCTGAACAAAACAGGATGGGATTAATAACTGGAGACACTCCAATTCTAGTGTAGAGCGTATCTTGATCATTATAGAACACGGATAGCTGAACCTGTTGTGTTCAGGCACATCAGTTGTTACACAAAGAAACCTGAGGCCTTTTTTTGTTAGGAAACCTTAAAGCTTGTCTTTGGCTGTGAGAGGAAGTCATACTTGCAGGTTTAAGGAGATTTTGACGTGTGTTACTGTAAAAGATACATGAATTGCCGTCTGACGACTCATGCAAATGATGGGTCCAGAAATTTTAAATGGTGTTTCTTGTTAGTCTTGTGAGCTGTTCCCTGTCTTGAGAAGTAATTTGTCACAGCTATGGGTCTGACCAATTCTATGGTTCAAGAGATGTTTTTTTTTAAAAAAAGCGCACCACTACACTCAAAGGCAGAACATTGTTATGGGACAGACCCTCCTCTGAGTAACTATTTCATGTCTTTGGGATTTTTTTTGTATTCTGAAAGTAATCTAGAAGAGGAACTGGGATGTAAATAGAAAAAAATCTGTTCCTTCTGTTTGGAAATATGAAGCAGTTGTGTAATGCAAACAGCAAGTGAAGAGAGTCTGTGTCAAACAGGTCACACTATAAAAGATGGAGAAAAAAAGCAACATTTTGCGAGGTCTTTTAGGTGACTACTTCTAACTGTAATTTAAAACGTAACTTAACTTGATTATACAGCTGCCAAGTGAGTACTGTTTGAAATAAAACTGCACCCAGGGTTTCTGCTGTGGACTGTAAAGTTGAATTTGCTTTTCAGAGTCTGTGAATATTCTTCTAGAATTGCACAACCATCTGCTTGGCTTAAGTGGACCTATTATTACAGAAATTGGATAAGAATGTTTTTTCTTAAGGTCCTCAGATTTTACCCTGATAGCACAGCAATTCCAGTTCCAGTACGTGGGGCAATCTAAAAATTTTTTTGTACTTCATGTAATGAAGTCTATGACAGATAATACTAAGGTAACTGACCTGGAGGATAAAACTGGCACAGAGGATCGTTCCTGTGGCAGAGGTTTCATTAATCTTAGTGTTGTAATGTCTCTGTTCTGTGCACGTAGCCTGGAGTAGGAGACGGTTTTTAGAGATTTGTATCTCTGTGTTCTTGTGGGTCATGCCATCCATCTACTTCCAGGGAAGAAAGTTGTTTTGGTATTGTTGAGGCCTGTCTGCTTCTCTTGCTATGTATGGATGAAGAGAGACGAGTCAATGACTCATTTTTCGTGGAAGGGCAGGAGCTCCAGGTTTTGTCTATGATATGTGCCCTACAAGACTGCAGCTTGCTTTGGATACTAGAAATTTTAAGCCAGCAGCATTATGTTCCCTCGGTAAAAATTTTGTCCTTTATCCAGAGTTACGTGGTGTTTCCTACTCATTCCTCAAAGTCCCTGACTTCTGTTGTTTTTGAAATGTGAGAAACAAGGCATTGTTTTGCTATCTTTTCAACAGAGGATCCTATCTACCATTAATGAGGTGGTTAAAGTTCACGTAAGATTTTGATGTTAGATGACTATCTTCACTGCTCTCTTGATATCATAGGAGCGTTTTCTTCTGGTGGGTATTTGCATGTGTAATGGGAGGTGGGAACTGTTTTATAGTTGATCTGGTATGTCAGGTACCAAGCCTCTGCTCCCTTTCTCCCCCAAATGAAGCAGAATTACTTTCCACTTGAATTGTGTCTGTGTTGGAAGCTGTTGTTTAGATCTCTTCTGCACACTGTCAAATGTAACAGAAACAGAGTGTTCTAACTATTCATTTTGCTCCCTAGGGGTGCTACCTCTGCAGGGGAGGGCTTGGGTGTTGCAGGGGAAGAAAATAAAGAAGATGCATTTGATGTTTTCCGTCAGAGAATGATACAAATGTACAGGCAGAAAAGAGCAAGTAAATAGGTATGTGCAATGGACACGTCTGGTTTATGAATTCCTGCAAACACTAAAATACCAGGGTTTTTTAAGTCTTCCTTTACCAAGAAAATATTACAGTTTCCGTGAGTGCATCTGGCTTCTTAGCATTTTGTGAAAATCCAGATCTACGTTGAACTGTTTTGAACTGCTGAATTACCCCAAATCTTACTTTCTAGGTTTGACATAAGAGACTCGCTCGCTAGAAAGTGCACGGATATGCAAAGGCTGCTGTGTGAAAGATCTTCGGCAAAGTATGCCAGTATGAAGAACGCTTTGTTCTATAGTAGTGGACTTGAATATTAATGTATTAAAACATTTTCCAAGATTAAAGTTAGTCTTGTATTTAATTGTGCAAGCTAACAACTTGGATGTCATCTTCTGAGGAAGAAACAACTGATTTTGTTCTCGGAAGTGCCTGTTTACCTCTCTCTTTGGCCAAGTTTGCCTGTTTTGTGATGAGATGGCTTACCAAAAAAGCAGAATAAGCAACATGAAAAATATGACTAGCCTGGGTTGGCTCTGATCCTTTCTGAAGCCAAGAATCTTCTCAAATTCAGATCTTCTTGCAAGGCAGTTCAGAGTTTATTTTACGACACTTCATTGATGGGCTAGTCTTCTGATCTACTTCTGGAGTCTGCATAAAGCAGTTTCCTTCCCTCCATGCACGAATTTTAAGAAGAGTCTCTACCTGTGTGCTTACTTTGTATAGGATTCTAGACTTTTAAGCGTAGGATGAATAACTGAGTTTGTCTGAGTCTGAGAACACTAAACACTTCCTTGAAAGCCTCGGCTCCCAAGGTTTTTCATTGCAATGAACAAGTAGTACATATTTTAAGTGTGCTTTTTGTTTTTACACGATTTTGCAGCTCTTCTCCAACAAATTCTTGAATAATTTCTTTCCTTCTCATATGAGTTTAAGCCACAAGCAGATGCAATTCGTGCGTCTGCAAAAAATACTAAAGAAAATACTTGGAAGTCAGATATTTGGAAGTCATCTGGAAGTGGATCATCAGTTTAGAGAGTAATTTCTATTTCTATTAAGTATTTGCTTTGCAGAGTTCTTTTATTGAAAAATCCCAAGAAATAAAACAAAAAGCTTGTGCTTTCGAAGGACTGTTCCAGAATGTACTGAAAGAGAAGACTGGATTAATTGTGCTTCAGAAAAAAGCATTACCTAACTGCTTGGTGAAGCAGTTCTGATGACCTGAAAGATCTAGCGGTGTTACCACAAATAAACATTCAAGGTCTGATCGTTCATGTTTTTCTGACTTGCCCATCAGTAAGGGATCTGTGACTGGATTACTGAAAGGGACAGGATTTAATACTGCACTTTGTAGCGTACTCATTCTCCATCCTTACCTTTCTAAAACTAGTCTGAAGTCTTCACTTGAATGTTATAGTACCAAAACCTGCTTCACTGACATTCTCTTTCAAGAGTTCATCTTGAGCTGGCGCATGTTTTGCTTGCTAGGAGTGAGCGCTGTCTTGCTGATGTTTCCATCCTGCACCATGCGTCTGGCAGAGCAAAGAGCTTGTGGTACACCGCTAACGGCACCCCACAGTAATGTGGCAGCATCTAAAGTTCCTAACTGACAAATATGCAAGAAAATGTGTTCTTCAGTTATCAACTTGCCTGTGCCTGCTGGTTAAAGAACAAAATTATATTCTTTCTCCATTACAAACCTGGCTGGTTGAAAGGGAGTGTCTTCATTTTCATTCTATAGCAACAGACTTTTCCTTGCTTGTAACAACCAGTTTTAGTTTATGAATGCAAGCTTTGTGTTTTGGTTTTGTTTTTTTTTCCTTTACTGTATGGGTCTTTGAAACAGTGAGAAACAAAATCACGTCACGGTGCATTTTTCTGATCACTTAGTTGTAGTTGTCTTGAAGCACATGATCACTAAATTAAACCACAATGGCAGGTATAGACAAATACGCTGGTAGTTCTGTTCTTCCATGCACATCACATGTGTCTTCACCTTTACAAGAAGTTGAAGCATGAAGGCTATAAATACAAATAAGTTTATCTGGTTATCACACTTGATTAAAGACATTTGATAGCCCAGATATTTCTCATAGGCTTTACTTGGAGATGTTTAAAATCCTTAAAATGTTTTGGACCACAGGCTACTTGCAGGATCATCGATTGCAGTATTTGGCAGTGTACGCTCACCTGTTAAGTTCCTGTTTGGGTGTTCTTCACTGCCCCCCTTTCTTTCCTGTGCCTAATTGGCAGTTACACAGTGTAAAACTTCAGCCTTTTGAAAAGGAGACCTCAGTCGCAGTCTGGTTTAGAATGACACTCTGGAACCAGTATGGTTGGCCTCTGATTTATTTCTCAGACCCACTCAAATGGGTTAGCTTTTCTTTTAGTTTCATTGGTGAAGCTGCCGGTGTTGCTGCTCGCAATTTTTATTTCCCTGCCAGCTTCCAGTTCACCTCTTCTTTCACATTTACATTTTGGAAAGATTCTTGATTATATACATTACGCTATTTGCAGAAAGGCAGGTGGCAAAGCGTAGTGTAGAAATCCACTCTCTCAGCCCCAGATCAGCATTCTGCACTGCTCTGGTTTAACCCGAGTTTGTTGGGCATAGTACCGTTCAGGGTGCACTTGCTCAACGCCTGCTTACCCGATCTGGGAGGATTGTTGGCATCCAGACTGGAAAATGGTACTATCCTTTCTGAGTGCAATTCAATTTAGAAGTATAATGTTGTCTTGAGAATAAAGGTGAACATTGGGAAAATCTTAATCTGCTCCCCTGGACGACTGGAGTGTGGTCTGTCTTTCTTGTGCCAAACTTTAATGTTGGACAAGATACCAGCAGAGCAGTACTGGTGCTGAGATTCCAGTGTTGCTCTCAAGTGGGTTTACCGTTTGCCACTTTTATCTTGTTTTACCAAGAGATGACCTTACGCTCCTTTTGCAAGAGGAATTTCCTTTTATTTTGACCTGCTTTTGCAGGCAGCTCTGATATGACAATTTTAAATACTTGTACATGTGAAACATTTGTTATGCAGATACATTGCCTTGTTGAAAGTTTACTAGCTTCTTTTCTGTTATTTTAGTTCCAGGCTCTCTTCCATGAAGACTGCAAGCTTCAGTGAACATTTTAACTAACTTCAGTGGTGTGTCTACTGTCTTTTGGTTGGTTTTTGCCATTAATCTTGTAGAGCAATTTGCTAGTTTCCGTTCCGTGCAAATTGGCAGTAGTGCTAAGCTAGTAACAATTAGATGCTTATGTTGTTGGATAACTGACATTTCTTTTTAGTGTAAGTAAACATGTTAGCATTGTTAATCTTTTAATATCTGCAATAAATGTAGAACTAAACAATTTTCTGGTTTAAATGTTTTGCTTGTGAATTTGGCCATTTGTAAGAGATATGCATCATTTTGGCACTAACAAGTGGAATTGAGATTATGCAGTGTTATATTACTGTAAAGCAGGATTTTATAGCCTCTGAGGGAAGAAGGTCCCTCTGTTTCCGTGGTGCTAAATGTCTCTCTTGAGAATACCCACTAAATCATTTCTTAGTTACTTTTTCATGTGGCTTCTGGTGTATCAAATCCAGGCACAGCAGTGTTACTTTCCACATGAACACCAAAACCGTTGTACCCCAGTCAGAATGCGAGAGTTTCACCTTTTAGTCGCACGTCCCAGAAATTAGTTGTCTCTGATTTTCTTGGTGTACTGACTTTAAAATGGCAAAACTTTCTCTTTACGTATGTGTGTGGTTTACTGTTGCCTTTAAATTAAAATTCCTTTTTTAGACAGGATATGAGGGAGAAAATTGCAACGAACTGAAATTTAACACTTGTGCAGCCGCCTTCTATCGAGAGGTAAAGTGAGAGTGTTCATTTGCGAAAGCTCCCAGCCAGGTCTCCTGGCCCTGGCTTTTATACTGACAGCTAGGAAAAGCTTTACAGAGGCAAGTCTGAGCCCTGGCTACACCTTTTTCCTCCTTTTCCTTCAAAAATTTGTTATATGAAAGGACCTGGTTCTGGAAGAAAGGACATTTGCTCTCGTTGGAGAGAAGTGAGGAGATCCCTGTTTTGGGGGAGGTGCCCTAACAGAGTAAGAGAACGACAGTCAGTGATGCACTGTTTGGAGTAATTGTGTTGGACTAGTAGAGATGTTTTCATTTTTTTTGCCTTCTAAGCTTTTCTTTGGTGTAATACTGATGACATTTTTTCCTATTTATTTTTTGGTTGTTCTTTTTTTTTTTTTTTTTAGAAGACACTACAGCATCCTTAGTGTGAACACTTGAACACTTAATCTGTGCTGAGATTTATTTCTCAAAATCATTGTACCGTATTTTTTTTCTATTGATATTCCATTCTGCTTTGAAGTTAATCCTGATGTGTTGTGCCCAAAGAAAGTCTGGACTCAGAAATTCAAATATTGTTATATTGGATTGTTTTCTATCCTACAAGCAGGTATATTTTCTAATTAAAAATGAGTTCCTGAAAGTCCTGTATCATCTTTAATTCTGCATATCTCATGACTGAGTGGCCAATCACAACCAGACTGTAGATTTGAGCAATAATAAACACCTTAAATGAGAATATGCTCAAAGAACAATAGGGTACTTCTGAAATAAATAGTTTTTGTGAACCTTGTTAAGTAGGTAACTTGCTGGATTGCAGCAAGTGTGGAAGATGTTTGCATTGTCTGTGGGCAATAAAGTTACTGCTGTTGAAGAAAGCGCTAACACGCAGTGTGTTCTCTTCAGCTTCTTGTGCCTAATTGATGTCATTAGACGGTTGTGCTGATTTCCTTGAAAATTATTTCCCAGGCAAGATGTTGGTTTGAAGGGGAAGTCGCATTTTGTTATCCTGCCACTAGGTAATAAAGCGATAGTAAAGCAGTAGAGGCAAAGCAATAAAATCCAATTTTTAAAACAGCTGCCTCTTTGGCAGAGGTTGATTATAGATGATTGGAGTCGTGGGTTTAACAGAAGTTCCGTCTTTGAACAGTTTACAAGACCTAGCTCAGAAACCGAACTATTGTTGGATGGGAAAAGCCACCTAAAATGAGAGATCCTTAAGAGGCCCCACAGCACAAACAGGAGCCGAGAATCCGTACGTTCTGGCTTTATTGGGTGCCTTAGCAGTTACTGGGTGTTACTCTCTGATGCCGGTGGGAGGAAGGTTAGCAGAGGGCAGCCTGCGACGTTCTCCTGTGGCGCGTGCACTGAGCGCAGAAAAATCCATCATGTAATGGATTCATTACTGTTCAGTCCCGGTAATTAAGTCACTGGGAGGATGCAGATCAGTTCTCATGCCTATGTAATTCCCCTGCATCTCCCTTACAGCAATTACGAGTACAAACACCGGGGCTGATGGCGGCTGCCATCTGAGGCAAAGAAGAGTGGGTTTCTCCCGGGTACTGGCAGCAGCTTCCCGGTGCCGGCCCGGCGAGGCAGAGAGCGGCCGGGCGCTAGGACCAGCGGGAGGGGAGCCGTTCTTCCCCGCCACCCGAGGAGACGGGCTCCGCTCCGGGTTCTCCTGGGGTCTCGGTGCCCCGGTCCCGGCGGGGGGACGCAGGGGCCCTGCCCCCGGGCCCGGTCCCCTGCGCCGGGGCTGCCCCGCTCCCCCGCCGTAACCGGAGCCGGGCCCCAGCGCCTGCGTGCCCCGGCGGGCGGCGCCACGTGGCTGCGGCGGGCAGTGTCACGTGGGCATGGGGCGGGGCGCCAGGGGTCGCTCTGCGGCCGGCGGGAGGGCTGAGGGAGGCGGCGCCATTTTGGGGTGCGTGGGCTGAGGGGAGCGGGGCGGGGGGGTGGCGTGCCGTGGGCTGCTGGGGCTTTGTGGGGTGTGGGACGTGTCCCCAGAGGGGTGACGGGGCTCTGGGGAGTGATGCTGGGGGAGTGTGGGGCTGTGGGTGGTCGCACAGCTCCTGGCCCTCAGGCCTGGGCCCCCTCGGCTCCGTTGTGCCACACCTGCGGCCCAAAAGTGCCCGTCAGGGAAGGGGGTGAAGCAAACCATGGTGTGGGAATCCAGGGTCAGAATTAAGATTTACCCACTGAAACAACGATGTGATGGGACAGGGCAGCTACAGGCTCCTTGTGTGAAAGAAGACTCCTTCTGGAAGAAGTCTCTTCTCAAACACCACGGCCACGTCCTAGGAGATGGGTGCGGCTGGCTGAGGAAATGTCTTGCACATGGGCAACATCTGTCTGGGCAGACTCACATCCTGGGTTACAATACAGGGCCTAAGAGAAATTATTTAATGCTCTTTGAAATTCCCCACCTGATTTACTAATTGGAGAGTACTCAAACCCAAGCAATATTTTCCTTGGCTTATGCTAATGCAAACAGTTTCCTCAGCTGTTGGCATTTGCCTACAGATGAAAGTGCAGAAAGAGCAGAGATTATTGTCTTTACGAAAGCAGATTTGGAATCTGGGTTTGTGGTTGCTCTAATCGCAGATGACAACTACCTAGCTTTAATTTTGCTCAATTTTCTAGCGTTGGCTGGAGGGCGTATTCATTTAGATGGACTACCAAAATTCCAGGCGTAAGAGTACCTGATTCTAATTATCTTAATAAAATAGAAATTATTTTTTTCATATCATATGATTGACTTCATATATATATATATAATTTTTACATAATATATATCTGGTGAATTACTGTAAATAAAGCAGTTTTAGCTATGATTTCTCATAAATACTTAAAATAGCTGACTGTTGCAGGATGTTCCCACTTGTTCTTACTGTTTGTGAAATAATACTTAGATACCCTGTAGAAAATCTGAAACATTGCAGCCTGCAAATGAGAATCACAGACTTGGTGCAGAGCTTGGTTTGCTGCTGATAGCTTGGAATTGCCATCAGAGTAGCATCTACTTCTGATTAGTGTAAATATACGCGATAGCTACAGAATCTTGTAAAAGGGCACGGCTGTCCATCTCTTATAAAAGTGAAGTAAACCAAATATTGCAGTGAACTTCAACTGCTTTTAATTTTAGGACATCTGGAAGTAGTTATCTGAATGGAAAATGTAAGAGGTGTTGACAAGTTTCGGAAGATACTAGAGGACTACAGATACTTACTTTGGAGGGCTTCTGCAAGACATTTTCAAGAACCATGAAGAAATTGCTGCTGTAATTATTTAATGACAAGGAATAAAAACTGGGAAGAACTTACTTCTAGTTGAATCTCTGAAAATGAGTAGCCCTGCTGTTGTCGTTTATCTTGTTTTGCAATTAATACAAGAGGCGGAAGCATCTGTTGGGAACTGCGTTCCCAGAAAAACGGTAAAATACCAAAGTAAGTGAAAAATAGTAATTTCACAAGCAGAAAGAAACCCAGCACAGTGTTGGGAGTTTATTTTTTATTAGGCATAGAAAGAATGCTATGGTCTGTTTCACCTGAAGTGTTGCCGGTGCACTCATCCAAATGACAGTAAGGAGCGCCTGAACAGTATTTGTTGTAGCTGGAGGTTCTGGCTTACAGGTAACGATAGTGTTGTTTATTTTCCTGTAATAAACTGGGAAAAGAATATCCATTAATTTATTCATATATGTTCATATTATTTAGAAAACGTTCTGGAAATGGGTCTAAGCGTTTACCTTTGTTCTGTTACAATTTGTTTTCAATCTCGACTTTTTGTCACATAACACTGTGTTTCTAGTGATAAATATTTTTAAAATAACTTACTTTCTATGTTTTACAGCTGGAAATATAAACACTTTTATGAGAGAAGGATTATCCAATGTTTCCACTCACCTTGTGGATGAAGAAACCAATACCTTGTTTGTTGGAGGCAGAGATGCGGTATTTGCTCTTGACTTGAATAATATTTCTAGAGAAATAGCCAGGGTAAATTGAAGACTTTATTTTTTTTTTTTGCATGTCTTGTTTTCAAAAATACTTTGCCTGTGTTTTTTTAATTTGAACCTAATGTTCTGATTTTAAATGTATAAAATATTACTATTTCAAGGCTTGAAACTTTATCACAGAGTCTTTTAAGCACAGCAGTACTTCTCCAGATTATTTATCGTGCCTTGTACAATACGGAGATACATAGAAGAAAGCTTATTTTCCCAGTAGGTTCAAAGTTAGAATTATTTAGGGATTTTTTTTACACAGAGTCTTGGAGAAAAAATGGCAACATACCACCTTACAGGTATTTTTGCCTTTTAGGAATACTGGTTTGCTACACGGGAGAGACAACTGGAATGTATTCGTAGAGGAAAGGACAAGGTAGGAACTTTTGTTTCCCCCTCCAAAGTTACTAACTAAAATGAAAATGTCTGCTTTATCAAGCTTCTTTTTAATAAACAAAGTAAAAGCAAGTTCATTTAAATCTGTTGGGTTTGTTTGCGTGCTGCTGAGACACCAGGATATTTTCAGATGGAATCCGTTACATATGTAAATTTTATATTGATTTTCTATTGTAGATAAGATGCAAGAACTACATCCTCTTCCTCCATAAGATAAATAACTCTGACTTATATGTTTGTGGAACCAACGCATATCGCCCAACTTGTGATCATATGGTAATTATGTTTGAATACAGGTTTTACTGAAGATATTTGAGTAGTATGGCAGGTATTTCAACACCTTTCTCAAAATATTCCTGTTGAAAATGAGAAACTTTCCTCATTCTTTTGTAAAAGTATGAAAGACCAGCAAAGTACTTAACAAATGTTATTTTTTTCATCCTATTTACGTGATCGTTTGCCATAGGTTATCCAGGGGACGAATATAAGATTGCAAGGAAGAGCTGAAGAGAGCAGAGGAAGGTGTCCATTTGAACCAACTGCAAAGCATGCGTCCGTTTTCATCGGTATGTTTGGACCGACGTGCAACCTGAAATGGCTTTCCTCCTCTAAACTAAGTTATTGGATACTGTGACCCGAATTCTGTTTTTGCATGTCAACCCCAATTTGTTCTTTATGATGTGTCTTTGCATTTTAAAAATAAGTACTTTATACTTTTTTGTTTCTTCCAAATCTTTACAGATGGGGAATTTTATTCGGCTACTTCAAATAACTTCTTGGGAACAGAGCCTATAGTACTTCGCAGTATGAGAAATCCTGTAAGAACAGAGTTTGAAACGTCATGGCTAAATGGTAAGAAGTTGTGGTTTTTTTCCTATTTAAGTCTCTTGAACTTTAATTTGGTGCATGAATTCTCCCTAGAATGTAGTAGTATGTTATGTATTGATTTTGTAGCGTGAGCTTTTGAAATAAGGACAGAGTTTAACATAAATTTGTGACTATGGACTACAGTGATGAGACGAGCCACAGCCCCTTTCCATTTACGAGAGCACAGTGCCTTCTGTTAATGTTTGATAGAGACATAAATACTTTTCAGCCCTTTCCTTGTCCACTAGTCCACCAAAAAAGTTCAATTAGACTTAACTTTGAAATAATATTTGGCATTTATGTTTCTCTTGGAATAAACTTAAAATGTTTTGTGTATTTATGTGTTTCAGAACCAAGCTTTGTCAACATGGAAGTAGTGCATGAAAGTGAATCTAATCCAGATGGAGATGATGATAAAATTTATGTGTTCTTCACTGAAACAGCTGTGGAGTTTGAGTTCTATGACAAGCTTCTGGTATCCAGAATTGCCCGTATCTGCAGAGTTGGTATTTGTAGTACAAAGATTTTGTTTAGTGTATTTCAGATGAAGTTTCATAGTTGAGTGATTAACAATGGTATCTACACTGGCTAACCAAACAACATTCTGTCATACACATTTTATTTCTGAACTAGCTTCCTCTTTTTACTGCTAAAATAGAACCAGCTGTTCAGGTTGCATTTGGCATTTAAACCTTTTTCTTTACCTTTGCACTGAGATTTGTATTGAAAGGCCAACTATATTTTTCCCCACAGCAACACTATTAGGTGAAAATTCCGTCTATTTCTTTATGCGTTCTACAGTGTTGGTGTTATTCCTTCATTTAGGGGGATCTTGGTGGAAAACGCATCTTGCAGAGAAGATGGACATCATTTTTAAAATCCCGCCTTTCCTGTTCCATTCCAGAGTTAAACTTCCATTTCAATATTGTCCAGGACATCTTTTTACTTCGGAGAACAAGGTGGCAGGACAGCATATTTTATGGAATTTTTTCCCAGCAATGGTGAGATAGAGGGCTACGTATGCTACTGAAGTTTGTAATGAACTGAGTGAGGGTTCTCACTTCAGTATTAATAGCCTGAGTACAGCCTTTTGGCTTTAACTCTGAACAAGAAGCTACCAGCTACTTACGCTGCAGGTTTTAATGGACCACATTTGTTTTTCTTACGGCTTGATCCAACTGAGCAAACGTTATCATCTGAAACAAAATGTTTTTGGTTCCTGGGCCAAAGCCTTCAATTAAACACTAACCAAAAGCTGCTCCTAAGCCAAGTTTTTAGAGTTATGTTTTCTCTAGTTGGATGGTGGGGCAATTAAAACTAATTACATATAAGATTACGTGATTACATACACAAAGCCCTGGATTCTTCTGGTCTTTATATCACTAAAGGAAATAACTGACATTTCAAGGTGTAGAATTATTCTCCTGTTCCAAAAGAAGTTTTCGTCATGGCCTTCTTATCTAATGTAACGTTCTGTGAAAATGAAAAGTAGAGCTCCAAAAAAATACAAGTTTTGGGGTTAACTATCTTTTTCTTAATGCTGTGACTAATGAATAAAAAGACAAAATATGTCAAAACTTTATACGTCAAAAAATAGCAATGACAAAGTAGCCGTGAGTAGGTATTTTTCATGTTTTATAAAAGCATCAGAATTACTGGAATGCAGCACACTCAGCACTGTACAGCTTAATTTGCTGCCACCTATTTACCTGTCAGTTTATACCCAGTGGAGCTTATGTGAGTTTTATTTCGGGTTGTGGCAGGTTGAGTTCGATGTGTCGTAAGATAGGAATTCGCAGAACATTTATTCCTCTGGGTGTGGCAAACAGACTTACACTTAGTATTCACTGGTAGGAATGAAATCACATCAGTGACTGATCCAGACGCTCCTAAAAGTTTGCTTAAATTTTCAGTCATCATTTTGGAAAGCATTATAGTTGGAGGTCAAGAGGAAAAGTATTGTGTTTTCAATACGGTGAGTTAAAATGATTAGAAGAAGAATGAATGCTCTGTGTCAGAAGAGTGGAGCCAAAGGGAGGAGAATCCTATCAAAACAATTACCATAATGCTTGGGCTCATCTGTCTGTTTAGAAGAAGGCTTGTTAAAAGGTCCTTATTCTTTTGTTTCTGTTTATTTGAGGGTGGTTACTTAATTTTTAACAACATATTTAATACCATCTTTTATGAATGTCTTTGTTTTAGTCTCTTCTTAGTAAATCATGCAAATGGCAACAGAGAAGTATTTTTAATGTTAAGTTTGACTAATCTTGAAAAAGACACAGCAGTGCACTGTGGAGATTGGGTTATTTAACAGCATTTATTGCTATGTAAAAGCCAGTAAAACTTGCTTCTGTGTGTTGTGTTGTGGTTTTGGTTTTTTATTTCTTCTAAGGGGAAGTTTAGACATATCAGCTGTTTGTGCGTACAGTATGGAAAATATTCAGGAAGTCTTCTCCAAAGGAAACTACAAAGGACCAGTAACTGTGGACCATTCCCCTGTGAAATGGATGGCGTATAGGGGAGAAGTGCCGGTTCCACGTCCTGGTGCTGTAAATATGAATTTACTTGTTCTAATTAAAGAACAGCCTCCGGATTATCTTTTTTTGGTAGCAAATCATTAGGTCATGTTTTACCAATATAAGTGCAGTGTTTATAATCAGCAGCCCTACCTACTTTCTCATTCCGTCATAGGAAGGTTTCTAGAAAAGCTGCCTTGCTTACTGCTCCACAACAGATGTGAGGTTATTAGCTAGTTCATAAAGTGTGAGGAAAATAATTATTTTTATCTTTTGGAGATAAGTAGAAATAACCAAATGTTTAGAAGGAAATAAATACACCTTTTTGTACACCTTGGTGAAATGTAAAAGCAATTGTAATCATGTTCATTATCTTTGGTTTCTAGTGCATTGATAATTTTGCCCGGAGTATTGGGTATAATACCTCTTTTGACTTGCCTGACAAAGTTCTGCAGTTTGTTAGAGATCACCCTCTAATGGATAACTCTGTAAATCCAATTGATAATCGACCGGTGCTGCTGAAGAGAGGTTCAAACTATACCAGGATTGTAGTAGACAGAGCCACTGGCCTAGACAAACAAACATACGACGTTATGTTTCTAGGAACAGGTAAGTGCTTTTGTTCTAGGAAAAGATCTATACATTTTTATGTATTTTGCTCCAGAATTTTTTTCCGAGACTTCAAAAAAGTAGAAGTATTCATCAGCTCTGTTTGAAGTTCTGCATTCAGAAGCTGTCTTGCTAGTTCACTATTTGCATCCCAGTTAGATTAAATGTGTTTGTCTTGTTGGACATTAAAAGGCTCTCTTTGGAAACTTTCCATATCAAAGGAGACTTGACATAATAATATTTGCAAATTCAGGGATTGTTTGAGGTCTCTTTTCCCCTGAAAAAAATTCATTGCTGCTTTTATTGAAAGAAAAAAAAAAAAGAATTGCTTTGAAGAATTTCAGAAATTCCCCATGCCCAGGAGTGTCTTCTAAATCTCTCTCTAATTTCAACATGAATTATCAGGCGAAAATGTTATGCCATGTTTAAACAAGTTTATCTTTAGAAATACATTTCATTTTATGTAGATGATGGATATTTGCATAAAGCTTTCAGTTGTGATGGGGAAATGTTCATTGTGGAAGAGCTACAGCTGTTTCTGTCTCCTGAGCCTGTACAGTCTCTCCAGCTGTCTTCTGAAAAGGTAGAACTTTTGTCCCTGCACATGGAAAGTGACTGCTGTAATAGCTTGCCTCAGGCATTGCTCTTCTGTCTTGTTCTTCTGACTTTTAAATAGCCTGTAAATGTCTCGTAATTCTACTTCTATCGTTTAGTCATTTATAGCAGAAGCAGAAAACATTTTTTCTGTAGAAGAAGAATGTGCGTGTGTCAAACTAGAACTGAAACAAGCCAGTATGTTCATTAAAAAATTAGGGAAGGCACTCTGTCATTTTACATGCTATGGAAAGCTAGGTTTTTTCCTCATTCATATCACCATCTATTCTTACAAGATTTTTAGTTTACTGATATTGTTAATAAATACCAGAAAATCTTACAATCCGTACTGGAAAATAACAGCTTAAAATCTCTCTCACTTTTGTAAAAGGATTCCTTCCTGCTTTTCTAGGGAATGCTCTATGCAGGGTCCCTGTCTCAAGTGGTGCAGCTTCCAGTTTCTGAGTGCCACCGATACAAGCACTGCTTGGACTGCATCTTGGCCAGGGATCCGTACTGTGCGTGGTCTCAGTCTGTTCATGAGTGCGTTCTACTGGCAAATCAAACTGGGCATACGAAGTAAGTAAAAAGCTGTTCTTTCAGCTGCACACCTGATGTGAGATTGCTTTATGAGTGCACAGTTAATGTCTGTAACACAAAACTAGGATGATTCCTAGAAACGGAATGATACAAGCTGGAACACTTCTTGTCTGTGTTTTCATCTGTCTGTTTTTTTGGTGCATTTTTTTCAGTTTGGTTTTTTTTTTTCCCCCCAGGAATTTAATTCAAAGTGTGAAATACGGGGATGCTTCCAGCTGCCTTAGTGTAAGTATGTGAATGTTTGCTGTAAGAAAGAATATTTTAACTTCATGTGATCAAAATGCTTTGTGCTCACTGGAGTTCGTGCATTGTAGAAAACCACAGAATTATAATCGTGTTGATTGTTACTTTTGAAGTAAGACCAAAAAAACCCACACTGAGCTTGGACTGCTTGATGCTCTTAACCCTCTCAATCTAAGTGTCAGAATACTGAAGTTCAGACTGGAACTCTTGCTCTCAGGGGAAGCATAAATGTGACCTGTTTGAAGTTCCTGGTGTCCCTCCCACACCTGCTTTGCAGGACACATCAGCTGTCCTGTTAAATCTGTCACTGCTTTAGGATGCTGCTGTGCAGATACATGACATACTGTACAAGAGTATGCTTAAAAAGAAGGCTATTTGTTATCAGCCATTTAAAATTATTTTTATTTTTTTAGTGGGGTTGGGAAATTAATTGCTTTTAGTGTAGACTTGCAGGTGTGTGTGGTATTATTATGCGGTGACTTTATAATGACTTGCGAGATACATTGCTTTCTTCAGTGGTACAAGATGTATCTCTTACCTCCGCTTACGTCTCTTCAAAGTCAGAGTTGTCTTTAGTCTTGTATGTTTTAGACTGCAGGACAGATGGTGATAAGGCATTCAGTGGGACAGTTGGGGAACTTTTACATAGCCGATAGAAGCATTGTGCAGACGTCAAAGCATTTGTGTGAAGAGATGTCATTAACCAATATAGAAGTTGAGGCATACAAAGGTGAATTTATTTATGCATGGCTATGTATACAGGTGAGACAAAATCAGATTAAAATCTGGAAGTCTTAAACTTCTAGTCCCCTATTCATTGTGTTACACCTTGGTGGGAATAAGGCCAGCAAGATGTCACTGATAGTCAGACCTGTTAGTAATGGGATTTCTTTGCCTTTACCTCTTACTTGTTCTTTACCCGTTGTCAAGACTGGGAAATTAAATTTTATATTTATTTGAATATGTATTTGGTTTTGTAAGTTAAACTAAATCCCCAGTGTTCTTACTTTTAAAAAAATTATCTTCATAATTTCAGAACATAGTGTGAGAAAATGTCTCTTTACCCTTGGAAACAATGTTCATCTTAAATGTGTTCCTCTGTCGAATCTGGCAAGCATAGTGTGGAAGTTTAATGGGAGCAGACTTCAGGCTGAGGACTCTAAATATCTCCTCTATGATGGAGGAATAGCAATCTTTAATATGACAATGGATGCAGCTGGATTCTATGATTGTCTCTCAGTAGAGAAATCCAAAGGGAAGGAATTCCTCATCACTGTGGCCCGCTATGCCCTTTATGCCCAAGAAAAGGCAGAGGAAGGAAATGTTACTGCCACAGCAAATAAGCATAGTGAAGCCGGAGCTGAGGGTTTTCAGTCTTCAGTACCACCTTCTTTACTGAACGAGGCAGCGAAACAGAAATCAGAGGACAGCCAAAGCGAGAAGCTTGTTTTAAAACTCTTGGGGAGTGGGTTCGCTGTTCTTTTCTTTTTGTTGTTGGTTTGGAACTTTTACAAGGGTCACTTATCTCTGCCTTGGAAGAGGAGAGGAACCAGCTCAGAAACCACGGGTACAGCTGGCGTGGGAAGTCCAGCACCGACTGCAGAGGAATCGGGCAGTGCAAGGAAAAGTTCAGCCACACAAACGAGCATGTCCTGTGTTAATGAATCAGTCCTTGTGAGCTTTCCTTAAGGGTTGCGGCGCCAGTGCACAGTGCAGGGCAAGTTTCACAGAGCGCTCGGGGAGCATGCAGCTCACAGAGGTGGTTGGTGACGATGACATGCCGTTTCCTGTTACGGAATGCGGAATGTAAATTTGGGTAGGAGCAGAAGTTCTGAAGTGAAGGTGACAAGCTGCATTGTGTATTATGTAGATGTGTTACCGGTTATTACTTTTTAAAAGCAGAATTCCATGTTTGGGTACATTTTTGACGTGGTAGAACAGTAAGAATAAATTTCTTTCAATAATTGACACTGATCCACTTTTTTGTAATGTTGGGGTTGCCCAATTACAGAAATGAACTTCAGAAGCTAATAATACTTAGCATTTAGTGATTTCACCTTCAGACTTTCTGTTTAATCTACGAATAGCAACTAATTAAGTCTCCCAGTGCCCCAGGAGGTTGCTACTATCCTCATTCTACATGTGAGGTTAAATTACTTGTCACTGACCATAGTGAGTATTGGTGTCAGGTCTGGTGCTTTGTTAGAAGTTCCCGAGTCATTTTCCTATATTTTATCTTTCTTTATTTTCCTCTCCTTTCCCTTTATTTAAGCTTTCAAAACACTTTCCACACATTTATTTTTCTAAGGTGTTTTTAGTGACCTTTATGATACATCTGCCTCTGTCCAAAAATGTCATGAATCAGCTTACGTCCTGCAGCATTGTTCTGAATTTATTTCCAGGGGGTGGTCAAAATTCAGGCTTTGTAACTCCTTTTGTTGAAGGACATTGAAGGTCGAGCATTTTTTCTGAGACACTTTCTTCTTAATTTTCAAATAAATGTTCTTTTATGATTTTTTTTTTTTGAAAATAACATGGGTTCTTGATGACAGAAATCCCTGAACAAAAGGCTGTGCTGCCTCACTCTGTCTCTTGCCAGACATGCATAAAGTACAAGATTGATATTCTTCGAGACACGGCACATTTTTTTCAAGTTTTCACATAGCTATGGAAGGAGAAATCTGCTGGGAAATGGATTCTCCTGTGTGGAAGTCTGTACCAGCTGTAGCAAGACACCTACTGTCCAGTTAGGCAGGAATGCTTGGAAGTGAAGACGATGTCTACAGTATAGATACTTGGATAGGAAGAAAGACCAGCTAAGCAGCTGCTCAGTGCTTTTTCTCCCTTAAAACGTAAATAGGTTAAGCTTCTTTACGAGTCGTAGTCTCTGCTTTTAGGATGCCTTCTTTCTCATAGGATCAAATTATTCTGTTACGCTTCATAACAACAAGTTCTTGTGTATTATGTGCAAATACCACAGAAGGAAGTTGAACTTCCAAGAAGCAAATTCACGGATTACTGCGTCTGTCTGTGATGCCACTGCTTAACAACACAGCAATGTTTGCACTTTCCGTGGAAGGATGTAAAGGTGGCAAACAACGTCAGTCTTTCTAGCAAGGGGAAGCCATGAGCATGAAGTGGGGACAACAGAGCTGTATAAAATGGCTGTCTGCAAATGGAAAGACTGGATAGCTGCTGGAAAACCGTTATGCCAAGGCCTGCCTGGCGACATTTCAGTGATTGTATCCGAGAATTACCGAAACAAGATCTGAGGTGCGTATCTTGTCTCATTTTGACAGGGACTCTACTTCCGTGCAGGGTTCCTTTACCTGTATTCCTGCTCCCTATATGCAAAGGGCTGTGTGGAAATTAACGATGCAGACTGGGTGGTGGTATGTAACTAATAACATCGGAAGTGATCGAAATTTCCATTATCTTTGGGGACAGTTTCTCTCTTCCCTTAGTGGCAGGAAGTGCAGATGGAATACAAAACCCCATTTCAGAAAATCCTCACAAGGCTACCAGCATTCGGTTTTAGTTCAATTCCTGCTGATCTAATTACCCTAATTTAAATGTGTAAAATAATTAGCTTCTAAGAGAAGTCATAGATAAGTTACAGGTGACAGGTTGATATGAAGGATACTGTGCCCTACTTTCAGTCGTGTCTGCGATGGAGTTTTGGTCCTTTTGTCATTGGTTGCTACGCTGCACGTAGGAAGGACGGAGAATATGGGGCGAGAGGGCGGCTGGTGCTCGGCGCTGTGACGGAGCCAAGGCGGTTCTTCAGCCGCGTGTTCAGCTGCCAGCGCAGAGCAGCCATCCAGCGCTGCTCTGACTTCAGTCTGCAACGACCTCTGGGTGTAGGCCGATACACTGGGAAAAAGCAAACCTTCCCCATCGCTTCTAACGTTGGTTCAGCTCTCTTGGTGCCAAAAATCTTTTATGCTGACAGCTGCTGCCATTGTTTCAAGCAGAGCGTTACCTTAGCACGCTCAGAATATGTCTTGATGTCACGCTTACAATTTCCAGCAGCAAGCCATAACCCCAGACACGGGTGCTAGTGGTGGGGACACTGGTGACAAGGGCTTACACCTGTCCCAGTAGACTTGCCTCCTATAAATACATAACAAAAAAGGCCAGAGGGAGAACACTGAAAGTGGAATGTGAGAAGTGTTATTGCTAGTGTTTATGCTGCTGGTATTGAACTCAGCTATGAATACTGCGAAATTCTGAATGCTACTTCCACCTTCTATTGTAAAATTACCAGGACAGAGCGTACTATTTTGGTGCAAGTTCTGAAGTTATTAACACACGGAGAAATTAATGTGCAGAAGTGTCTGGGATTAACAAAATCTCTCTTGGGAAGATTTCCTATTAAAGTGTCCTGATACGTGTGGAGCATAAAGGGGACTGGGATCATCCAGCAGCGAATAACTCGGCACCACTGGGTCTGCTCAGGGGAAGCTTCGTGTTAGAGTGGTGGCGTATTTTAAGGCAGAACTGAGGCCCTTGTGGGAATGAAGTGAGGAGTATTGGTGTTCAGTCAGGAGTTGAGTGTGCTGGTGGAGGTGTCCTGGAAGAAATGTGGAAATAGTTTCCTGCCAAAGCCAAACTTCAGGTTCTTTACTAGGTGTGTTTGTATGAGCAGCGTGCACAGTTATTACCTTCTCTGAGAACTGTGTAGAACTGGTCTACAGCTTCGAAGCTTGTGACTTAAAGCCTGGAGTAACTGCAAGCAGTAGAATTGATTCACCCTGCCCCGTATAGTTGATGCTGGTTGGTTTTGCTTTTTGTCACGCACACATCAGAACAGGCAGTGTGTTCACGTGTGGGCCCCATCCTCGTTACGTGTGGAAACACTGGCATGGATGCACGTTGGGCTTTGCCCGCAGAACAGAACGCGAGCAGCGCCCGGAGCAGCTGCTGTTTCCAGACTCTGCTGCAAACCATTTGGGTGTAATGCTCAAAAGGGGAAGGCGTGGAAAGATCCGTTCCCGGTCTGGCTGCCTGTTACCTGCATGAGGCCACGCTATTGGTGCATCTCTGCCTAGGTGATTAAAAATGCATCTTACTCCTAAACTGACCTGCTCGGCGTCTGCTGGCAGCCCTTGGAGCTGGTTACGCCTGCGCGGGCTAAGCTGGAAAGCAGTCATGTAGAATTTCTTTTTACCAGGATGTGTTTTATGGTTATGATCAGGTCGCTTTGATGAGCAGATGAAGCGCTTTTATGCTTTCAATACAGTGTGTTGTTTTGTGCTCTCTCATGGCTCTCCTACGAGCCCTGTCCCGTTCTTCAGCGTCCCGCAGGCGTGGGCACTAGCCCTGGGCAGAGTGTTCCTGGGGTAGCCCGCGTACCTCACCTCGCCGTACCTGGTCACCAGAGCCGAGGAGCGCATGAGCTCCTCCGGCCACAGCGGCACGCTGGGAGCGGCTGGTTGCTGATCCCCGCTCTGCTTCCCTGGGCCTTTTCAGCCTCCCTTCTTCCCAGCCCCTTTCCCTGTTTCTGAAAAATACATTCACGGCTGATGTTAATTTTCCACTTGTATAAATGACTTCGCAACAGACAGAACAGCGACGCGCGCCCTGTTTCTGGTAGGAGATGTCTAGACTCAGATGAAAGAACACCAGGGTTTTTTTTTTCTGTGAGTAACCGGCACCCAGGTGGATCCCAGTGCCCAGGTGGATCCCTGACCCAGGGTGAATCCCAGCACCTGTGTGGATACCAGTGCTTGTGTGGATCCTGGCATCTGGGTGGATCCCAACACCCGGGTGGATCCCCATGCCCGGGTGGATCCCCATGCCCGGGTGGATCCAGTGCTGGTTCGGATCCTGGCATCTGGGTGGATCCCCATGCCTGAGTGAATCCCGGTGCCCAGGTGGATCCTAGTGCCTGGGCAGATCCCAGCACTTGTGTGGATCCCAGTGCTGGTTTGGATCCTGACAGCCGGGTGAATCCCCGTGCCTGGGTGAATCCTGGCGCTCGTGTGGATCCCAGTGCTGGTTTGGATCCTAGCATCTGGGTGGATCCCCATGCCCGGGTGAATCCCGGTCCCCAGGTGGATCCCAGTGCCTGTGCGGATCCCAGTGCTGGTTTGGATCCTGGCGTCTGGGTGGATCCCAGCACCCGGGTGGATCCCCATGCCTGGGTGGATCGCAGGGCCCGTGCGGGTCCCGGTGCCCGTGCGGGTCCCCGCGCGCGGTGCGGGTCCCGGGCGGGGCCGGGCGGTGCGGCCGGGCGCAGGGCGCGCGCTGCCCGGCAGGTGGTGCCGCCGAGCCGAGCCGGCCCCCGGCCCGGCCCCGGGCATAAAGTCGGGAGGGGGAGCGGAGCGCTGCGAGCGAGACGGGGCAGCTGGCGGGGGGGGAGCGGGCAGGGAACAGGAAAGAGAAAGGAAACAAAACACAGAACCCAGAACTGGCGGTCCCGAGGGCGGCGGGGGAAAACTTGCGGGGATCCGGAGCAGCAGCCGGCTTTGTCTGGAAGCGCTTGCGGAGGCGCCGCCGGCTCCCGCTGCTCCCCTCCCATGCGGAGGGGAAGGAGGGACCCCGGGCGCCGGCGAGGGGGAGCTGCGGGGGGCTGCGGCGGCCGGGGGGGGCCGAAGGTCCGGGGCTGGCGCTGGGCGTGGGCGCCCGCAGCGCGGGGGGGGGGCCCGGCGGCCCCTGCCCTCCCTGCCCCGCACGCCCGCGGGTTGCTGGGCGTTTCGAGCCGGCGGCACAACTAGCAAGATTTCAAAGTGAAATTCCGGAGGAAATTTAAAGAGCATCCGGATCCGGAGAAAGACAGAAAGAAAGAGGAAGGGAGAAATAAATCAAAACGTGGAGAGAATCCCAGCTGAAGAGAGGACGGGCGAGAAAGGAGCTGACACCCAGGCGGAGATGGGGTGAGACTGCCGGTTTATTATTCTTGAATTGCTTTTGTTGTTCATGGCCGCTGAGCTGTTTTTAAGGTAATTGCAAAAGAAATGAAGGTTTTAAATTGCATTTTTTTCCACGTTGCAAGCTTTAAAGTTTAGACTTGCTTTTTATTTTGTGGGTTAGAAAGTAGGTAATTGCAAGCCTCTGCAACTTTTAAAAGTAAACTCGTACGTAAAGGAAGCCTTTAATAATCTGTATGTTGTATGGAGTGCAAACTGGGAGGACTGGAGCCGCGTTGTGTTCACAAACTTTTCCAGAAGTTAGAAATTAGGGATTATGTTTGGCTGTTGTGACTTTGGCATTCAGTAAAATGGATCCTGTTTGCATTTCTGAGTGGATAAATAGCTGATTGAAAATCCCTGATGACTTAGTTTGTGATCCCCCTCAGATTTTCCAAGAGTGAAAGAATGCTGCATGGATGTGGCAGTGGATTTTGGCGTGGAAATAGGAGCTTAGTCTGGTATTTAGTTTATGTCCTAGTTATAAGTCTCGATCATGTAACTTTAAGGACCTGATGTGGCGGTGTGAGTCTCTTGTGCAATAGACTCTTTGTGGCTGTTCGAAAGCAGGGTGGATCTGTAGGAAGCCTGACTGATCAACTTCCTCCAAACATGTGGGTTGACAGTGCAAGAGGAATAAATAACATTCTTAGGGGCTTGTTTTCCTTTTGCTAGTTGTCCTCTTGGACTATCTAGGTAAAATGATTGAACAGTCGAATGCAGATTCACGAGGCAGAAAAGGCAGAGGCGAAGAACCCCAAGTGACAGCGGTGTGAATCTGGCGTAGATCCCTTGAAGTTGGCAGAGTGTGTCCTGATCCAGGTTAAATCAGAAAGTGTCCTTATTTCCCTGTAACTTTTCCTGTGGTTTAGAGAGTTACTGTAAAACTGCTAGAGCTCCCAGGAAGGGTTTAACAAGCAGATAGCTTGGGACTAGTACTTTATTTGAGTTGGTGGATGAATCTTGCTTGGACCTACCGTGGGTGCACCCAGCAGCTACCTGATTTCTTTAGAGGGTCCCCAGCTTCCGTGGGAAATACTGAGTGTCACCATCTCAGTCTGCTTAGACTTCACTGTGTAACCACAGTGGTGTAGTAGCAAAACTATTTGTTAAGCCAAAGTTGACGTTTCCACCCAGAATTCCTGATTTCCACTTCACACCTGAGGTTAAAGTGTCTTTTTGCTTGTACATTGATCACATGGGGATATTGAGTAGCTTTCAGCAGCCTTTAGATTACTCTGGATACAAAAGACATTAAAATCACATCGCCTCTTACATCACTTTCTGGCAGTTGGCTTTAGTTAACTTATTTTCAAAGCAGTGATTCTGGTTCATTCCTCTATATTAGATTCCTTTGTAACGTCATGTTCTGCTTTTCATGGGTAAATTCTCCATAGATTCTTTCTTTTGTATCTGCTGTGCTGTAGGTATTAATGCGTTAGTGCCTCTTCTTTGAAGAGGACAGTTGTAAACAACACTTGATCCTGAGGGAAGTGGATTTAGTTAGGTCCTACCTGAGTCTTCAGTGGACACTTACGTTTCTCTGACTCTCTGCTGATGGCGTTGTCAGATATAAGTACAGGTAGATGCAATTTACCGGCTTCTGATTGGAGCAGCATGGAGTTTACCTGCTTGTCGCATAGATATCAAGCAAATGAATTCACCCATTCTTATCTATACTGTCGCCCCACGGACTGCTGCTGAACAGGCAACGTGAACTGGCCTTGTCAGAGGGGCTGCTGGCTCTGCTTGTGGAGTTCTGGCAAGGGCAGGTCGAAAACAGCAGCAGATCTTGGGGACTTGGTCTGTGAAGCTGAGCAGGCATCTGTGCCTGGAAGTGCTACGGGCCCGGTAGCTTCTAATGAAGATGCAGAGGCAGAGCGTGTTGGAGGCGTGGAGCATTTTGAAATGTGCGTGTATCTCTGCTTCTCTGGTTCTAATTATTACTGGACATGTTTTCTGGAGTGTGTAAGGAATTACTTAACTGCAGTCTGGCTCTGCTGGGTTTTTTTGATTTTAATAGCTGTACAGCCTTCCAGTAATGGGTCTGTGCGTCTCCTGAGAGCTGCTGAAGCCGAGTAGCAGAAGTAACAGTTGTCCCAGGAAGGTAAATGCACAGATTGTGTTGTAGACACCCAGCAGCACAGTGTTCAGCAGCCAAGATCCTCTGTAGATAGAGATTGGTTTCCAAAAGAGAAAAAAAGAAATAATTCTCAGCTGCGTTGCGTCTTTAAACGCCCTTGGTCCCCTGTCCCTGTGCCTGACCTTGCGTGCTTGTCGCTGTGCCCCACGCTGATCCAAGGGGAGCGCGTTCAGCCAGGATTCCTTTGCTGCCCTTTATCTGCGGACAGGCCGTGTGGCAGCTGCTTTTCATTCCTGTGCTAAGCCCTGCCGGGTGATTCCTGGGGAGCTGGGGGAGGCCGAAGGGAAGGCAGCCCCTAGCCAGCTCCCGTTGCTGGAGCTGCACCACTCCGCCTGCCCTTTGTGGCTGGGGTAGAAGTCTGGCCTCCTGCAATCCCATCTGGACACTAGCAGCATCTGTGCATTTTCCCCAAGGTGACATTACGCAGCACTGAATGAAAGCGAAGCTGCAGCGAAGAGGACTTGAAAACCTGCCTGGTGGTTAGAACAAAGGGCTGGGGGTTGGTCCTCCCAAACTTTGTTCCCAAAGCAGTTTTGCAGTTCAGCAGTGTCCTGGGGGCTTGTGCCCAGATCCGGGGAGGCAATGTCAAAGCATGCTCTCTGCACAGTAGAGTCCGTAGGCTCCGGAGGGGGTTACACCCAGACCCTGTCTCGGTGGAACGGTTAGACTTTGGGGAGGAATGCAGAGGGAAAGGGCTGAGGTTTGACTCTCTTTAGTTAACCCACACTTCTTCCCCAAACAGCATTGACATAGTCAGCAGCTCTTCAACCTGCTGAGGGAAGATAAAAGGAAACAACGGCAGACGGCAGTGGAGGAGGAGGAGGAGGAGATTGGTTCTCGTGCCCTCTCTGTGCTCCAGTTCTGCCATTTGAAATACAGGGCTCTGTCTGTCTGAAACACATTTCCCCCCCGCTCTGCCCTGGCCAGCCCCCTCCCTCAAATTATCGCGGACTGTGCAGCTTTGTAGGGCTTCTCTCAGCCAAGTGCTCTGGCTGGTGATCCAGCAGAAGGGAGAGCCCTGACGCAGCCAGCTCAGGCTCCCGGCTGATTCAGCGTGGTGGTGGGCCGGGTGCCAGAGCCGAGCCTCAGATCTTCCATGTTCATGTGCCCTCACATACCCCTTTCTGCTCTGCACAAACTGCCCTGTGGATACCCAGCCAGGAAACCAGAGCTTGCAGAGAGAAAGGGCTTTTGGGAAGACTGCAGTGAGAACTGGGAAATCCTTACCTCCTGCTGTGGCTGGCAATGGGCATTTTATCTGAAGGTGACCTCTTTTTTTGGGGAGCTTGCTCATTGTGGCTGCCCATTGAGCCCAGCCACAGTGCAAAAACAAGTTCCTGGGTCTCAGCACTCTGAAGGTATCCTGCTGCTGTCAGCAGGAACATTGCACCCCCAAAACCATTCGCTGCTTTTGTGGCCGAGTACTATTGTGCCCATGGTCCACAGAACCAAATGGTTCTGCTGCTCTGGTCCTTTGTGATTTCTTGCAAGGCGTTTTTTGGTTTGGTTTTTGGATGAAGAGGGACCACAGAGTGCCTGGGTGCAGAGCACAGTATTTGAAATGATTATCCTCTCTGTGTCCGAGTGCAGAGAGGCTCCTTTCTCTGACAAGTAAATGAATATCCCTGCAAAGAGAAGCTGCAGTGAGTGAGGAGCTGTGGGCTGGGGAACAGCACATGGACTTTCCAGAGATGCCCTTGACTGAATTCCATCCAGGAGCACCAAGGCAAATGCAATTAATGAGGGCCGAGCTCAGCTTCCCCGGCACATTCCAGCTGCTGCCTTAAGTGGCTATAAGACTTTATCCTAAACCTCAGACCTAGTCGCTGTTTGCATCCCTAAAGTGCTTTGAACTCGGACTCACCCACCAAATCTCTCTCTTAAAACTCTATACTTGCGTCTAGGTTTGAATGCTGCTCTTTTGTCACACACCTCGCTTTGGAACTGAGAACAGGATAGAAACATTAGCATGAATTTGGGGAACGGTAACTCTAAAAGCTTCTGTCTTCAGAGAAGATGTAAGGTTTATTCTCACTGGTGATGCAGCGAAGGGTGGGGGCAGGTGAGCAGGATAAGTGATTCAGCCAACTAAATGGGCATGTCAGAGGCAGGCAGACAAGATTGTGAGGCGAGACTCACTGAGAACAAAAAAATAAAGAGGATCTCAGTGGGAAAAACCTTCCGGATTGCACAGAAAATCGGAGAAGCACAAGGACAAATGTAGCTGTGCAATCAGAAAGAGAGCCCTCCCCACACCCGGTGTAGAAGCTATTGAGCAAAGATATCTCTGGATGCAATAAAAGATCTAAAGCCAACAATAAAACCCTGATTTCTTCCTCTCCCTTTCGAAGCAGTCTGGCAGGAGGGCAGTGTTTTAGCAGTTGCCCTAAGGTTTAGGAACCTGCTGAAGAGAGCCTGTAACTGTCAAACAGGATTTTTCCCAAAGAGGTGCTATTTGCATTGGGAATACCCTGAGAAAGTAAAAGCGATGAAGTACGGTTTCTCTGAGGAGACCGTGCGGTGTAAGGACCCCAGCGGGCAGCTGAAGCTGGCGTGGGGCAGAGAGAGAAGAGAGCGAGCCTGCGGTGGGACACTGGAGCTGCCACAGTGCTGTGGAAGTTCAGACGTAGAAATGAACGTTTTGCTGAAGAGCTCTTTCAAAGGTTGGCTGTCCCTTCCTCCAGCCTGGGCTGTTCCCTAAAATGGGAGATGTTTAGAGGGTTGTACACCGTGACCTTGTGGCGGGAGGCTGGAGGGTGCTGTGGGGAGCATGCCTTGTTCCCAGCTCTGACTCCTGTGGCTTAAACCAAAAATCTCTTCACCTTTTTACTTCTGTTCCGCTATTAGACTTGTCTGCAGGTTTGAGAGTATTCTTCTGGTGAGGATAAAAGAGAGCAGCAGCTCTGCTTCGGCGTCAGCGTTGTTTTACTGCGGCATGGTGGGCTGGTGTTGCCGTGATGCCTGCGTGTACACCGATCCCTACAATCCCGTGCATCTCAAGTGTGTCACGGGATGATCCTGGCACCAGTCCCTGGTGCTGTCTCCTAAACGGGAGATGCTGCAGTCCCTCTTGGGCATGCCTCTTCGGAAAGTGGCTTGTCTCTCTTTCTGTTGCCTTCTCTCTGTAGCAGCACTGGGTTATTTTAGAAGATCCCGCTTCGGAAGAGGCCCGCGTTCCTGTGGAGAGGAGGGTGGAGCCCACATCCAGACAGGACACTCAAGGACAGTCCGTGCATCCAGTGACATATGTGTTCAGATTACACAGAATGGAGAGGGCAGCGCTGGTTTTAGTCTTCTCCAGACTTTGGTACCTTTTGTGCCCGCTGTTCCCCTGCTAGGTAAAACGCGGCGCTGGTGCAAGGGACTGAATGATGCCATCTGTACCTCTGTGGCACAGGGCAGTGCTTCGGGGCGTGCGTCTCCTCCGGGGTATTGGCGGTGCGTTGGTGTGCCCTAACCGGACGACGTCCCGCATCTAGCCTTAGCGAGCTCCGTCCCTTTGGCCTGCTCAGGCCATTGCTGCTCTGCTGAGACTGTAAATTAAGAGGACAAATAATGATTTGCTCTCCTGGCAATGGCGAAATAAGCGGCTATTCATTAAGAAATCAATTTGGATGTTGTAGAGAGGGGAATAATATAAGAACCAAGGTGGAAATGAGACCACTGTGCACTTTTACGTGGTGTCTTAATGACCACTGAGTCAGAGGCTCCAGTCAGCATGCAACTCGGAAACGATTGATCCATACCCTATATTTGTGCATCCTCCCCAAAGACCCAGTGACCTTTTCCCAGCTTCTCTATAAGAAGAAGCCACAAGAGGAGGCATTTGGGTCTTTACTCAGGCAGCATCCTGGAGCTAGGCGCTTTGCGGATGTGAAGAACACATTAAGTTAGAGCAGCTCTTCTTTTCATTTTTAGCTGCTTGGTTTTGCCTGGTAGCTGGCAGCCTGCTGCTGGAGTGCTAGGGAACATTCGTGGGGGACAGGTCATTTTTAAGCTATCAGCGGGATGTGGGATATTGAATTTTGCCCTTCCCCCCTGGGCTGGGAACAAATGCTGGCAGCGATGAGACCTGGATCCTTTCCAGTCGCCATCAGGCCCTTGCTGATCATGTCTGTATCTCAGCCAGATCTTTGTCCTTTCAGTCATTTGCTTTGGTTTTTCTTAATTATGTGCAAAGGACAGCCCTGGGGGGGGGGGGGGGGGGGTGTAAGTCATTTTATTTACACATGCTCTTTTCGCTGCTATGTCTGTATTGTTATAGGGATGTATAACATACGTATATGTTATGTGTGGTGTATCCAGCATATACACTTAAAACACAGGGGAAAAGAGGGCTGTAGCAAGAGAGAGAGAACATGACAGTTTCAATCTTAGGCACTTTCAGGACTATTTTTAAATGCTTTGTAGTGTGTTTTTTGGGAACAAGAGGTCAGCAGCCTGGCCAGAAGCAAGCTGAATGCAGACGGGTGCTCCTCAGACGTTACTCCACTCATGCATCTCGGATCGGGCTTTCGGCACCTGCGGTTTTCCTGCTCTGAACTTCCCTCAGCAAGTACACCGGTGCCCGGCGGTCCTGCCTGTGTCCCCACCTTGCTGATCCGCTCAGCTGTGCCGAGCTGTGTCAAACCCTGCCGTGGTTCTTCGCTGCTGAAGGAATCATAGAAAGGGTGAGGTAGAGCCGTTTTCCATTTAATAAGCCATTTGTGACTTCCTGGAGATGTGCCCTGAGATTTGCAAATTTTCTTGTTTCTCTCTGTTTGCATTTCTGCCTACTCTTTCTGTCTGTTTTTTGTCCTGTTCTGCCACTTAGACTCTAGGAGAGCTTTTGTTTTGGAGCGTCGGCTTTAACCTTGTCAGACAAGTGAGTGCTGAAGGGCAGGTTTCCAGGCTAGCCAGCATCCTGGACAATGGAATTCTTGTACCAGCTGGATATGATTTGTATCATTTGCTGGACTTAAAACAAACAAACAAAACCAAACAGATTCTTTTTCCCTCCACAAGCGCTGCAAAAAGAGCATGAACGTCTCTGTGCTGTTCCCAGGCAGAGCACAAAGCTCTCCTTGAGCATTACCTACAGAGCTTGAGCAACTGCTTCCTCGAAAGCACTGTCCCCATGCCAGGCTGGCACTATACTCAGGTGGTAGTGAGAAGGCAGTAACATGCTGGCCTCATAAAGCAATCTCCAGTCGCCGTTATTAAGGATGTGCAAGCTGGCAGCAACTCTTCCCATTTGCAGTGAGGAAGGGGGAGACGTGAAGGGCAGTTCAGGAGATCGTGCTTCCCTCGGAGGGAGGTGGCTGCGGGAGTTCCCTCCTTGGCACCAGGCAGGCAGGTGAGGCTGCCGACATGCCCTGCTGCTGTTGCTGCCGGTTTGCCGTCTGCTGGAAGCAAAGCACATCTGGTGTAGCTGGCAACAGGCCTGTTCGGAGAGCCTGCGAGACTTTCACATTTGTAACTGGAAGGGATAGACCTCTTGCAGGCAGCGTGAAGCTTTGTTGCTCCAGGGAAGACCATAAGGCACGAACAAATGTATGAGGAGTGTCGAGACAGCAGTGGTTACATGATGGCACAAAAAGCAGAGCACCCTGCCTCATCAGCACCGTTAGCAGTGCATGTTCCGTCGTACCCGAGGCCCGTGAGGAGAGCACGCATGCCCAGGAGCTCTGCGTTGGGCGAAGCAGCAGCCAAGTCAGCCTCACGTGAGCAGAAAAAACAGAAGCTAACCCCCATGAAGATGGGCTTTTCTCCTGTCTGACAGGCCTTCCAGTGGCATTTTATTTACCACTCCTGGTGCTCAGAAGGAAAGTAATGCTGGCTTTTGTGGTTAGTGACACTGTAATTACAGGACAGTTGACATCTGGGTGGCCTCCTGAGACGCTCCTGTCCTGGACTGATCAGCAGGAAGGCAGTGGGGTTTTCCACGTATTGAGACGCTCTAAGCTGACCTGCTTGGAGGCAGACCTAGCAGAGAGGCTGAGAGGTCTGGGCTCTGTACCCCTTCTATGGGCAGTCTTCATCATGCAAATTCACTTTCTTACCCTTTTGCTCCTTTTTTGAGATATGTGGTCTCATTTCTTACGGGGGAGAGCAGGGTGGGGACCATTTACAGGAGAGACTGATTTACAAAGCAAATGAATAGCGCAGCAGTCTCGCATGTCATGGGGAGACAGCACAGGGTGGCCGCAGGGGCTCCTCACTGCCAGGCTCTGGGATCGTGCCCCGCTCCGTGGAGCCCAGGGCAGGGAGGGCACCTGGTGGGTGAATTCTGCGGGCAGAGAAGGGTTATCTCCATCACACACATCAAAGTGTGTGGCTTTCGAAACATCACTTGATCGGAAACCTGCTGCGGTCAGCAGGATGGCTTGCAGTGACTCGGGGTGCAGACCTCACTGGTGAGCAGCGAGCACAGGAATAGCTGCCGTGCGTGTGAGGGGTGATCTCCAAGGAGGGTTTTCCGTCCTGCAGCCAGCATCACGTGTGTGTGGCTGGAAACACTGGAGCCTTCCAGGCTCCTCTGTGGCTCTCTCCCAACAGCCAGCGCCTGCTGCCAAAGGGATTTACTCCAGTTACGCAGCTCACACAATTATCTCCCATGACAGGGAAGAAAGCTTGTTCAGTGATGAGAAATCATTACAAATTACAAGCTTTGTGAGTTTGGGACAAATGAAGACCCTAGACGCTGCCTGGTTGAACGCTCTGTCTGTGCTCTGTGTGATAAGTAACAGCTGACTTTTCCATCGCTAGGAAATGAATCACTGTGGAGGCAAAACCAAAAAGGAGCCTCAGTCCAGCTAGGAGACCTGAGAAAGAAGCTGTTGGAGGAGAGATGCATGCTAACTCCAGTGGCCTGTAGTCTGTCTTACCCTTCTTACTAACAAACGTCAACAACTAGGTAATGTCCTTCCTCTGTTTTCTCTGACACTAGCCCAGGACTTGGGGTTAAGGTGCAGAAACGTTAGTTTTTCCCTACTCTGTAGATACTGTGTCTCAAAGGATAAGTTGTGTTCCGTGTAGAACTTGGCATCTGCTAGTGGAGCCTGGAAAATCTGAATCTCGTTCCAAAAACAGACCATGCATTAATAAAACCAGATGGAAAGGATGCAGAGAAGGGGCTGGTTTAGACCCTCGCGCAGTCACAAGAGATCTGAGTCAGGGCTGTAACCTGGGAGCAAGGCTTGAAATTGGGAGGTAGCAGGGAGCATTTTATTTCCTTCCTGAGTTTTGGTGATGGGTTTGGAAGGCACCAGGTACAGTTGTCTATGGATTGATGGGAAAGTCTGCTCGTTGCAGCTGTGAGGCCTTGGAATGGGAGGAAATACAAATGCCTGGATCTGGGGAGCTTGCACATGGCAGGATTGTGACTGTGCCTTGTTTGCGGCTGTTGTGAGGGTCTGGGGTGTTTCCCACCACATTGCGTTTCACTGGGTGTGGGTAAGGAGCGTGGCAAGGGCCAGCGCCTTGGGTTTTAACCCAAGTTAAACGAAGACCCTGATGGACTTGGGCTGTTGGGTCGTGGAAACGTTCCTTCCTGCCTCCTGAAACACTCAAGTTACATCCTGATGCCTGAGATTCAACTCCTTATTTCAGCTCAGATGTTACCGGTTACAAAATCCGGGCAGTGCTTGGTTCAGTGGTTGCTTGCAGCAGCTGCACATTGTGCGGTGAAGTGTTTCCTTTAATTCATTGTTAAGTGACTTGCTTTTAATCCTACAATGTGACCTCTCGCTGCAGGATGCGCTTCCCAAACGTGAGTCAAGGGAGGAAGAGCTGTGCTGAGGGGAAGGCGCTTTTTGTGCTCAGATCCCAAACCCATCCTCCATCCATCCATTTCCCTAGAGCTCCAGCTTGGAGATATCCTGTGAAGTACAAATAATACAGCAACCAGAGAAATCATATACCTGGTGAAATTGCCACGAATGACCACTAAGGTGCCAAGGGATGGTGAAAGAGATCTTTGAGTCAGGCTAAAAATAATATGACCCCGAATCATTAGCATAGCTCTGCCAGACTGGCTGTGTTGTGTAGGGCCATCTGGTATGCCCCAAACACAAGATTATGGTGTCCTGTTTGCACTTCTGCTTGCAAGTTTGGGGCCCATCCTTGGGTGAACTTGCGTATAGGATCTACTAATCTGAGAGCATAGCCTGTGATTGCTGGGATGACCATGCTGTGGTCTTTGGAAATATCTGAAGACTGCAGAGGAGCACAGAGAAGCTCTAGAGGAAGGTGGAAACCTGGACCTGGAGTTAAACACCCTTGGTAGCTTTGTTCTTGTGCCAAGGGTATTTTCATAGATCAAGGTCTCTAGTGTGCAGTGAAAGCTGCTGTCATCATTCTGCCTGGATGGTGTGCAAATAGGAAGCATAAAGAGCCGTAGGCTTTTACTTTACAGGGTCATCAGCCAGTGGTCCCCCAGCTTCTAAAATGGGCTTTGGGAGAGTGCCAAGGATCTGGAGGGCTCCTGTGGGGAGCACAGAGAAGCCCGAAGGTCTTGGAAGAGCAACTCGCAGGAACGATGGAGAGTGTGGGTCATGACTCCCCTGATGAGAAGGGACACTAGATGATACCATCCCAGACAGTGGGGAGTAGCTGCTCGCTGCACAGAGGCTGGGCGAAGGGCTGCTGGTTGAGAGGTGCTGCGTCCTGGGGGCTGCACTGCTTAGCACCTAGTGTCTCAGATCCCCAGAGAGAAGAAGAACAAGCAGAAGTGCTGCTGGCGGTGCATCATGCCAGGAAGTCGATGCAGTTCCCCCGTTGCTCAGCTTCCCCCCTGCCCTGACAGCCGTGCTCATTTCTCTTGCAGGGAGCAACCCATCTTCAGCACCAGGGCCCATGTCTTCCAGATCGACCCTGCCACCAAACGGAACTGGATCCCCGCCAGCAAGCACGCCTTGACTGTCTCCTACTTCTACGATGCCACACGCAACGTGTACCGGATCATCAGCGTGGGGGGCACCAAGGTAGGGGGCATTTGCTGACAGCATCACACAGCTCGACAGCAGGTTTTTCTCCAGCCAAAGTCTGTTCCGGCGTTGATGGTTTTCATGTTAGCATGGGCACTCTAGCATCTTCATCGCAGGGAATGCAAGGTAAAACGCTGCCTCTGTGCTCAAGTGCGTTTAGTGTGAGCCACTAGAATCCGTGCTGATGAAAAACGTGCCCTAGGGTCTGGTGTTGTCCCTCCCTGCCTCTCTTCTCAACCCCTGCCACTCCGAGCATGCGAAACAGAAGCTTTTTCCAAGAGCCTTTGTGCTGTGCTAAACCCAAGCCCTGTAGATATAATGAAATCACAGACAGGCTGAGGGATTCTCAGGGGTGGTCTGTTCAGTCACTTCCATGAAACGCTCTTAACCCTCCCTGAGCTGTTCTTGATAGGTATTTTCGTGACTTGTTCTTGAAGATCTCCAATGGCAGAGATTCAACCATCTTCCCAGGCAATTGATTTTGATGCTACCCTAAACAGCAGAGAGTGTTTCGTTATAGCTAGTCTTGACTGCTGTTTAGGCTTCTTTTTTTTTTTTTTTTTTTTTTTCCTTACTTGCCATGAAAATGGAGAACATCAGAAAGCTGTGAAGTCCCCGGAGACACTCTGTCTCTTATCTTCTTTTCCAGCAATGGAGGAAGCTGATGATGCTGAGGGTTGTGTTTTTCTTTTTTTTTTTTTTCTTTTTCAGTAGACAAGATGAATGAGATTTGTTCGTGCCACGTAGACAGACTAGAAAGACTTTTGGTCACCAAAAGCCTGAGCGGTTGTCTTATTAGATTAAAAACCAGAGCTTTCTGCCCCTAATTCCTAGAGTACACAGGGATTATAGTGATCAGTCCCACACCACCACCCCAGGGCAGCAGGCTGGAGTTTCCTCTGACTCTCACTGTTGCCTCTCTCTACAGGCAATCATCAACAGCACTATTACCCCCAACATGACCTTCACAAAGACGTCCCAGAAATTTGGACAGTGGGCAGACAGCCGAGCCAACACAGTGTATGGACTGGGCTTTGCTTCGGAGCAACATCTCTCCCAGGTAACACTGCAGGTGCTGGCAGAAGCCTGATGCTAGCAGGGGGAACGTCTTGAAACCCTGAACAGGCGATCAGCCTCTGGAGAAAAGACTTTAGGAACCAGGTGTAACGCTGTTCCCACTCTGCTAAAATCTAATGCAAGATGCAAAGATGCTAGGAAGAGCTTTAAAGTAAAAATATTTGCAGAGTGTTTTGAGCAGCACAAATTGAATTAGGACTTTAGGCTCAATTTCTGTGATTGCTGCTTAGCTAATTCCACAGCCCTGAGTGCCAGAATCATGGGCAGGGGCAGGAAGGGGCTATTCCCTGAATTTTGTTATTAATTGAAGAGAAATTAAAAAGCATGCTGAATGAAGTAGCAAAGGGAGACAGAGTAATCCACCAATCAATTCTAGTTAGTTCCGCATTCCAGTGTAGCACCAGAGTGACTTTTCCACTCCCCTCTAGTTTGCAGAGAAGTTCCAGGAAGTGAAAGAAGCAGCCCGTTTGGTGAGGGAAAAGTCCCAGGATAAAACAGAGCTGACCAATCCTGCCCTGAACATCACGTCTCACCAGGTAACGCTTGGAAAGAGGCATGAGTAACGCTCGCTGCAGAGCGATCACAGCTAAGGAAAGTGGTCACTGTGGTGAGCTCCTCTAGTATCTTCTCGCTTTCATCCCTTTCTCTCTGAGATCTTTCTTGCTGGATACTGTAGTTGGAGATTCACATTTCGATGGTACCTGTGGCCCTGAGGTCCCTCTGTTGAAACACATGAAGTAGATTAACCGATTAGTGCTTAAGTGGAGGTCCTGGGGAGGTTCACACTCCTCCCTCTTTGCCAGTTAAACTATCAAAACCATTTAATGTCTTATAAAGCCATGCTGGAGGTGTGGGGACTTTTTATTGTGGTTGGGATTTTTCGGTTTGGTGGTTTTTGTTGAGTTTTTTTCTTTAGAGCTGCTGGCTCTCCCTGGGCTCAGTGTGACAATAACAGGCAAGTAGCACGCAGGAGGGCGTGTTGCCTGGTTGAAGATCATAGGAAGGAAGACGTGTGGCATTTCCAACCATTTTTGTTCCTTTTCTAGGGCTGCAGGGTGTTCTCCAAGTGTCTCTGATAGGTGATGGTGCTGTCTATGGGGGTCCATGGAAAGACAAAGTCATTTCTTAGAGCTGGTGACTGGAGAGTGCTGGCCAGACTTCTTGTGCTTCTTTCTTACTTCTGCTGTGGAAGAGAAGCTGTGCTATGAGAGTAGAAATCGCACCCCCCTTGGGAACTCTCCCCTGAGGTAGAAATGCACACGTGACAGCCAGTCATTCAATTTTCTTTCCCCCAGGAGACCAAGCCAGCGAGCTTAAGCCCATCAGAGATCATTCTCACATGCTTTGCACTTGAGATTGTTACCTTTCTCCCGTAGAGCTAAACCAACTCCAGCAGCAGTGGGATGGAGGGGAGAAGATAAGCTGTGGAGAGCTCTACCCTGCTTTTTCCCATGGTGAAGCAGTTCAGTGCTGATGGGGAAGTTGCCTTCCCAGATAGTTCACTCCAGAGGTGACTCTGCATTTCCCAGAGCTCCTGGCAGTAGGAGAGGAGCTGCAGGATGGAGGACGCTGTGTTCTCTGGGCTGAGTGCAGATGGATTGGCAGCAGAGGAGGAGGAGGGAGCGTGAACAGTACCTTGGCCTGCAGGAGAGAGAGGGGGAGGCAGAGGCAGTGGCTCTGCAGAGACTGGAAATGTGATGTAGGGTGCAAAAACAGGGAAAATCTGCCTAGCTTTTGTCTTCTGCTAACTCTCAAGCCCCATCCTAATGGGTGGCAAATGAAGAAGGGAGTAGAGTAGAGCATTCGTAGCTAGCAGAACCAAAGTTTTAGGTAACAGTCTCTTGTCAGTAATAATTACCCAAGACAGAGATTCATGCCCAGCTGCAGCCTTCATCTGCTAGCTCCACTGGCCAGGAGATGGAGGCTGGGAGTAGAGATACTCCCTCTTATCCTGTTTACGCCAGGCAGAACTCCTCCGGTGTGACAAGAGGACATGTTCGTCTCCCCTGTGCCGCAATGGCAGCTTGCGGCAGAAGGGATGAGGATGTCAGAAGGTGAAGGCTAGACACAGATCGGGGAAATGGCCTAAGGCTCTGTTCCTCCTTCTTGCCTGACTCAGCAGTGCTAAAACTGCCACCACGGGAACCCCCGCTCGCTCTTCCCATTCACCCTGCCTCGTCTCTTGGTGGGAGAGCTGGGACACCAGTGTGCACGGCTCTGCTTGCAGCCATCCGGCAGCCAGCGTGCTGACACAGTGACACACGCAGTGTCCTCTGCCATGCGGGCACGCCGATCTTGTTCTGCGTTTCGTGCCTCCCCCATCATCCTTCCTCCCACTGTGCCACTGCTGGTTCGCAGTCTCTACGTTAGTAGAGCTTCAAACGTGAGTTTCATCCTTGAATAATTGATTGTGTTTCTGTTTGCAAGTGAGCAGAGAGCGGATCTGTCTCCTGAAATTAAATCAGGGCTCCCTCATTTTCTGCATCTGCGCTAGTGTACTTAGGCTTCAGCTTTTCAGAGTTGGGGAAATCCCAGGACAGCAGCTCTCTTCTGTCCTCTAGTACCTTTTAGGCCAATCCCCATCCCACTTAGCATCCCTATCACAGAGCACGTCACTGTGGATAACATCAGCAACAAACTGGTGTGGGGCATCTTCAGCTGCTATCAGTTTCAGCTGGACTCACAGGGCCTCGACACACCAGAACAGGAAACTTCTGCCGCATCCTTGCCTCAGTTTCCCCACCTTGGCAGGGTTGAGTTTTGCAGGTCTCATTTCTCAGTCTCTCTCTGGAAGGCTTCGTGAAGCTGGTGTTCGATACATCTCGTGGTGCTGTCTGGCTCTATTTATAGATGTCAGCCGACTCCAGAGGCAGGTGGCTGGCCTTACCACGGGCATTTAAGGGCTACCTATGAACCCCAGCAGGCTCACCGGCCACCTGGCCTCACAGCCCCTAGCTCACGATCCCAGAGACTCATTGCTCAGAGAGTCTGTTTATAGCTCAGTTTGCGCTGTCAGTGCCAAGCTTCTTCCCTGCTGTGAGAGGAGACTGGGCAGACAGGGTCTTCTGGAGGGGCTGGAGGATGTGAAATCAGCTTTGGCTTCTGCATGTTCATCTCTGCTCCACTGTCAGTTCCCTCCAGCCTGGGAGGATGGATTGTTGGTCTCTGCTAGCTCTGGTGTACGCAGGAATATGGAGCCATGGAGAAGGGTATACTTTGGTGCAGGGGCTGCACCTTCTTCTCCCACGCCTTTGGAAAGTGGGTACCACAATCATCTGAGCAGTAGCTGTTTCCCTCCCTTGAGCCTGGGAAACACTATCCCAATGGCACCTGGTCTCTTAATTCAAGGTATAGGAGCTGGACTTGTGACTGAACCCAGGTGCCCTGGCAGGTCTGTGTTCAGAGTTTATAAAGTCTTTCCACTGCTCTGAGAACCAACCAGAAAATCCTATGAAGAATTCAGCAAAACTGTGACACGGCTAGCTTGAGCGGCTCGGAGTGTTGTGCACAGCTGTGGGACTCGGGTTACAGGCTGTAACGTGGCTGGCATTTCTCAAGGGGGAGTTGAGGGCCAGAGAATTCAGTAGCTCAAGTCAGGAGGGCGGAATTGCTGGTGTGTGCAAGCTGTGAGCCCACCTGCTCAGGGAGTCTGTGCACTGGGATCGCTGCCCCAGCGTGGCATGGGACAGGGAAAGGGAGGACCTGGCAGCAGGGCAGCTGCTGGAAGAGCTGAGCCCTAACCTACCTATCCGAGAGAAAGCCCTGTGTCTGCATAGCTTCTGGAGTCATCGCGGTGCCATGACTGGTGCTGCTGAGCCGTACGTGAGGATCTGTGGCACCACTCGTCGTGTAGACGAGCACAGCACTACCAGAGAGTTCGGTGTGAAAGCCAGCGTTGCTCACAGGAGTGCAGGGACTGAGAACTAGCCCAGTGAACCCAGGCTGGGAAGGAGCTTGCAGAGGCCTTGTGGCCGCATGGCCTGTCTTCACTGCTGTGTGATAACCACCTCCTCCTCATCCCCCAGGTACTTCCCAGCCCCCTCATCAGCTCCAATGGGCCAGGAGAAGATAAGCTATTCCGGAGCCAAAGTGCCGATGTTGAGATATCAACAGAGAAGGAGCGGCTGAAGAAGATGCTTTCAGAAGGGTGAGGCTGCCACAAGTGCTCTCTGCTTCTGACTTTTAAACTATCTATTCTGGCAGGGTTTTGATGTATGTCCCTGTCATCCCAGTGCTTGCAGAGACCCTGGATGACCAAGTGGCCTCATTCCAAATGCTTTCGACCCAATGCTGCTACTTTAGGTAGCTGTGTCGTGCCCCATGTCTGCTGCTGCTAAAACCCTCCACCGTACCAATCGCCTCTCTTCCCCAGTAGAAAGTTATTCCAGCTTGGAGGTGAAATCCGCTGTTCAGGCGGTGTGGGAAGGAGACTGCTCTGTGCCCGCAGCGAGGATGAGTTGATGCTACTTATCTACAGATCAGTAGTTTGTGATACCAGAAGATGTTCACGCTTTTCCAGCTGGCCCAGGACTGCATTTGTGTTAATTCCCCTGATGATTCCAGCAAAGTCCCTGCTGCTTCCGCTCTTTGTCTGTTCAAAAGGTTCTGGGCTGGATTCTGCTCTGTGGCTCCCGTTGAGCTTCCAGCTGAACGCTTAGAATATTTTTAAATCAAAAGCAAGTGTCCTTTGCTACCTTCTCCTGAGTCTGGGGTGATAGGGTTTTATTCAAAGCGAAGTCGGATCTAAAAATGGTTTTAAAAATGGATTCACAGTCCCACATTGCAAAGCTCCTGTATAGTAGCTGTATCTCCCCCACTCCCCACCCCATTAATCTCACAGTGTGGTTTCTGCAGTTTCAAACAAGCACACATGGCCTCAAAGTCAAATATTATCCAGGGATAAAGGAAAGAGATGCAGATTCAGGGCTGGAAGAAGCCTTTAAATTTGGGAAGCAATACGAAAGCCAAATAGAAAGCTGTGGAGAGGCAGGGAGCTGCCCAGCAATTGCAAGAGCACGGTTTCTGTGCGTGTGAGCGCTGGGGGAAGAAACCTTCATGCTGAGACTCTCTTATGCTCTCCTGCACACTTCCCCTGTTCTCTCACACAGCTCGGTGAGTGAGGTCCAGTGGGAGGCCGAGTTCTTCAGCCTCCAGGACAACAACAGCAAGCTGGTGGCTGCTCTCCATGAAGCCAACGCCAGCGTGGACCAGTGGAAGAAGCAGCTGGCTGCTTATCAGGAGGAGACGGAAACGCTGCGGCAGCGGGTGAGCACAGGAGGGCCCTTGCAGACCAGGTCAGAGGAAGCCCCGTCCCAGAGCCAGATGGTGCCCTTGACCCCGTTCTCCCATCAGTTTCCATGGGGGTCAGCAGGAGGTGGGATGGAAATCCAAGATGCTGCGTGAGCCTGGCAGGGAAAACATGTCAAGGAATAAGGCCATGTAACTAGGGAGCTCTCACAAGAGCTCCCGGCTTCTGCAGAGCAAGTTGGGAGTGTGCCGAGTCCCTGTGGATAAAGGGAGGAAACCAGAGCACAAAGTCAAAGAATACCAGCTTCCCTTCAGATTTTCTGGGGGTAGTTCCCAGCTGCCAGCAGTAGTGAGTAAGGCCCGTGCCCCTCCCTGAGCTGGGCATCGGGCAGTCCTCTGGCTGCTGACGGGAAGGATGAAGATTGCTCTGTCTGCTATAATGAGCTTGAATCCAAGCTGCAACATCATGAAACCCGGGTGCTGCAGTACAAACAAGCCCTCGTTCAGTTGGAATAATAGGATCTTTTGACCTACGTAATGTCAGAGAGGTCACAGATCAAGCGAGGAGCCCTGCGCGCATCTGGGCAGAGGAGTGACAGTCACACGGTTGGGTTTGTTGGGAGGGAAGAACTGCAGAGTACTTGGGAAAGGGTTTTAGGACAGTTGGGGTTTGGCTGGGAAAGGACTCTGGAGCCCTGGAGAAGGTGGCATAAAGCCATTTCACTTCAAGATAGCTCATTCAAAAGACAGAAGGGATTTATGGCAATTAACAGCTGTTTCCACTTGCTGGCTGTTGTGTGGCCGGTCTGTGCAGTAAACAGCCGTCCCTCAGGATTCGCTGTGCCCATTGCTAATTCTCAGTGCTGCAGTCAGACAGTAACAGAGCTGCACGGGACAAATCTTCTCCTCTGCAGCAGGCGCTGGCCCTAGGTGCAGCAGAGATCTTGTATTTGTTTGTGTGGTTTTGGGGCTGGCTGGAGAACTTCTTCCCTCTGAGGGTGACGGAGCACTGGCACAGGCTGCCCAGGGAGGCTATGGAGTCTCCTTCTCTGGAGACATTCAAGACCCGCCTGGACAAGGTCCTGTGCAGCCTGCTCTGGGTGACCCTGCTTGGGCAGGGGGTTGGGCTGGGTGACCCGCAGAGGTCCCTTCCAACCCCTACCATTCTGTGATGCTGAGCCGAGTGAGGGTTTGTGAGCCTTGGGTGAGGAGCAACCACCGGAGACTTTTGCAGAATCACAGAAGAAACTGTAACTCAGTGACACATTTAGATTATTGTCCTTAAACCGGTGCATTTTGGGACCAGAGCTGGTTGATTCTGGCCAAGACCTCACGAGCCTGACAGCTCACAGCTACGGTTTATGTGGACCGTGGCAGCGGCCCGGTCCAGCCAGTGTTTCCCCGCTGCCCCTGCTCGTGGGGAAGCATCACAGCAGGGTCCGAGTCCCATCTGTGTGAGAGCATCCATCACTGGAGCTGCATTCGTAGAGCTCGGTGCCGGCCCTGTGAGAGCTTGGGCCCCAGCAATAGCTGCTGCAGACTTTCTGATGTGCTTTTAAAACATGAATTGTTTTCATGAATAATCTAAGCCACTGGGCTGAATTTTTCAGGAATGGGGAGTACAGTTGGGCAAACCCTTCCTCCCAGCTCTGCTGTGGTTGAGCTGCAGTAGCTCCCTTGCCCTAGGCAATCTCTGCTGAGGGATGTGAAGGGAGCTGGATCTGACCATAACTTTGGGTTGTAGGCTCACGTGCTTGATGTCAGCCAGTCGAGCTTTGCTGCAAGTGCAAGACTGCAGGAGAAAGCAGAGACAGAGTCTCTAGACCAAGTTTCACCGCACTGTGTTTCTGTGTCTGATCTAGGCAGAGCAGAATTTTTTTTTTTTTCTTAAAGAAAGCTTTGTGTTCCCAAAGGACGGGAACCCCTTCCCCAGGGTGGGAGCTGCCGTCCTGTTGCAAGCCTGGTTGGGTTTGCAAGGAAGCCAAAATTCGACAGAATGACTGTGGGTGATAAGGTGTCAGGGCATTCCTGTATCTCTGACCATGCCTTCCCTGTGCTCGATTCCACGTAGGTAGCAGAACTGGAGTCACAGGGGGCTCACGATTCCTCCAGTGAGAACAACAAGGAAGAGCTGAGCCAAACCCTGGAGGAGCTGGAACTACTGATCAAGGCTAAAGATGAGGTAATACCCCACGAAGCAGACCAAAGCCTGAGACTGGGTGGCCTGTCGGTCACCAACACCCCGTCTGTCACTAAAGCTCGTATGAGATCTCACACAAGCCAGGAGGCTCTGTAAGCCAGCACGGCCCCCTGGGTGGTCGTCTTCCCCAGAGGAGCAAAGCTGAGTGAGAATGAAGTGCTGGGAGTTTCCCATGCAGAGAGCCTGGAGTGGAGAGTCTGGCTGCTGCAGTGACGGCAGGGCTGTGTTAGCCCTTGCCCTCTCGGCCATCTGCAGCTGCAGTTACCCTCTGGTGGAGTCATTGCTGCTCACTTTCACAGCATTTAAATGTATGATTTAAAGCGGAGTTTTAATTACAGAGGCTGTGAAAGAGGGGTGATGTGGAGAGCGTCTCTGATTTGCCGATCTGCAGGCTCTCCGGTGGCCGTGCTTCAGCAGGGTGGGTGGACAGAGCCTGAGGGTTGGGGCCACAAAGCAGGGGTTGAGGAGAGGAGGTGTTTTGGGGTTCCTGATCCTTAGTGAGAAGAGATCTCTTCCCCGTTCCCCAGAGCTACTCAGACTAGAGGAAAAGCGCAGGGGGCAAGGCAGAGGCGGGCAAAGGCTTTCACCCAACAGCTGAGCAGGGACCCTGGCCCCAAGAGCCTGGGATCTGATCTTCAGCAAGGATGCAGCAGGGTGCAGAAACCACTGAACCTTGCTGGCACTCAACCAGTCATCTTGGTTAGGGACTAACGGTGTAAAGGGAGGCAGCAGGTGCAGCAGAAGTAGAAGGTTGGGAAGGAAAGTATTAAAATTTGGAGCTGGGTGTGGTTATGTGATCCTTGGAGAGAGGGAAGGGGCTGTGGTTGGGGTATGTGGTGGGAGCCGGTCGCACTGGGACAGGAGTGGGTCTGACACGACGCTCTTCCTCATCGTGTTTTAGGAGATTCAGATGCTGAAGAGCCAGAAGTGTGGCCGATGGGAAGCAGAGGGCGAGCGTGAGGAGACACTGCAGAAGCTGCAGGTAAGGATGGCAGATCTGGGACATCTCTGCACTCAGAGTAGAGGGATCCGTCCCCATTTCTCCTCTGAGCCAAAGAATGAATGCCGCAGAGCTGCCATGCCTATCTTTGCCTCTGGATGATGGGAACAGGTCCTTGCCTGTATCTCTGCCGCCTTCTGCTCTCCCTGTATCCCTCAGAGATATGACATGCTGCACAGTCGGCAGGCAAGAGCAAACCCTGCCTTCATGTGCTCTCTGCTAGCACTTCCAGTAGCCCCAGAAGTAGGACTGGAGCAGGACTGGTGATGTCCTGTGAGCCTCTGTCTCTCTGAAGTCCTGCTTAGCTTGCTGGATGTCTGGGGAGCAGAGCTCTGACTCAGTCTGGCTGGCAGGAGGGATGCAAGCTGCTCTGCACCTCAGGGCAAGGACGCAGATGGAAGCACGATCTGTTGTGCAGTCTCTGGGGGCATCGCCTGCCTGCGTTTACCTCCGAGCCGCTGAACAAGGGGATCTGCTGGCGGGGCTCACCCCTGTACACAGGCACTGGCTTTCATGGCAGAATGGTATCTCCAAACAACAAACACCATCAGACCTGGAGATGATAGGCCTGTGAGGAGATCTGCATTTATAGCACCTTTGCAAACCGTGGGCAGATGCCTGGGTTTGGGGAACACGTGCTCACATGCGCGTGCGTGCTGGGGTGCTGTGGCTCAGCATAGGGAGGTCCCTCAGTGAAAGAACTGATGGAGAGCGGGCTGGGTGTGGGTAGCCTGGCGCTGGGGTGCTGCCAGGGCTGTTTTGTGGAGATAAGGGTGGTGGTCTGAGCAGTGTGTGTCAGTGCCGGCGCAGCTGCCTCACTGCACTTGGGTCCTTTGGCAGGAGCTGGAGGCACGCAACGCCGAACTGGAGCGACGCCTTCACCTTGCTGAGCAGACGCTGGCGGACACCCTGGCCGAGAGGGAGAAGATGCAGAACGAGGTCACCAAGGTGGCAGAGATAATGGATGTGAAGATATTTGAGCTCAGTGAGATCCGTCAGGGACTAGCCAAGCTGGTCGAGAGCAACTGAGCAGCAGCACGCTCAAAGGAGACGCCTCCGGAGGAGGGGAGCCCGAGCTGGGACTGGTCACTGTCAGCTATTACGGTCACAGAACAGCCTCGAGGTCTGTTCGGGCAGGATACGCCAACATACCAGCAGCTGCCTGGACAGCGTGGAGACCAGCCGCAGCCGCTTACTGCCCACTGAACACCCAGACGGGGCAGAGAGGACCTGAGCTCCTGAATCCTCTCCAGGGAGCATCTACAAGTCACAGCCAGACCTCTCTGGACCCTGCCGCGGCTGTGGCGTGGTCCAGAGAGAGCAGTTGTCCCCGTGCTGCCTTCCCAGCCTCCCCGCTGCCACACTGTGTCTCCAACATTTTTACAGTTTTCTAGGGGAAGGGGCTGAGCAGCCTTTGCATTTTTTCAGTAGTTTTTTAGGAAACCACTTGCCTTTTGCAAATAAGCCGCCTGTTTCCCCACCGAGGGAGGGAGGAGACGTCCAAGCACACCGAGGACAACAGTTGCTCCTTTTCCTCTTCCCCAGCCCTAACCGCATCACGTCTCTCTAACAGGATCCAGTAACACTGGTCGCTGCCAGGAGCTTCCAGAGGTAGCAGAGTCCCCACTGCCGAGAAGGGCGCTTGCCTGACCGTGTGTCCTTTCCACTGTTCAGTCACTTCCTCCAGAGGAAAGGAACTGCAGGTTTTAAAGCCCTTATTAGTTTAACACAGCGGGATTTAATGACTTGTTAAAACTCCTTTAAGCGGAGAAGAGTAAGGGCTTGGTTGGGAAAGGGGCATTGGAGAAATGGGACATCCCCAAGGGGAGGGCCAGCAAACTGCTAGATTGGCATCTCTCCCAGCCTCTAAAGGGCTGCAGTTAATTGAAATTAAATGGAGCAAATCGCAGTTGCTCTTGGTTTCTTTTTTTTCTTTTTTTTAATTGGGAAACAGTCCACAGAGATGTCCTGCTCTTTGTCAGCCGAGCAGTATTCCTTGTGCAGGGTACGGGTCCCAGCTTGCCACACTTGGCCAGATTAAACGAGAGCAGGAGGCGTTTGGAGCGTGCTGGGACCGGTGCCCTGCGGGGCCTGTGGGCAGTCTGGGAGTTGTCATAGGTGTTGTCTAGTTATAGGAATTGAGCAAGGCCTGAGGGAGGCACTGCAGAAACCTGGAAAGTTGTGTCCCCCCCCCGGCATCCGCTGCACCCCGTAGTTACCTAGGAGCATGCTTAGCCCTGCGCTGAATGACGAAGCGGTGTCTGTGTAGAAGTAGTTAGTAACCTTACAGGCGTGTTGATGGATTTGGCTTTTGTTGCTGATTTTTTTTGCCCTCTTTGCCACTATAAGTTAGGCAAAGACAGCAGTAATCCTGGGAGTGTTTCACAGGTCTGCAGAAACTCCGGTACGTAGCAAGTGCTGGCTGCCAAATGCTGTCCTCTCTCACGCAGCCGAACCTCGGCAGACCTGTGGAAAGGCAGTGCGGCTCCTCGGGGCCTTTCGCTCACCCCGTGACCATGAGGGGAACCCACAGCTTCCACACACTGCCTGCAAGTCGGGGCAGGATTAGGTCTGGCACCTTGGGAACCTGCTGGAGTGGAGAACTGCTGGTGACTGTGCTGGACTGTGTCTAGGCAAAGCCCTTCACTCTCCCAGGGGTGATGAGGAAACATCGAGATTTCCTGACCTGCACAGCCAGGGAAGGGCTTTTCTGTTTTGGAGTTGGGGGTTTTTTGTGTTGATTTTTATTTTTTTTCTTTTTTTTGCATGAAGTGTTCTCACAACTGTATGGGGCTGGAGCTACTGTAGTAATATTTGTTTCAGGGTATTTAAGAAGGGAAGGAAGTAATCGGGTGGCAAAAATTTCTAGGGACTTGTTTACCACCCCGTGCCAGTGTTCATATTTTATTCCTACACAAGCAGCCTTCTTTTGAAATAGATATCAGCTCCGAGAAAGCTGTGTTTGGTTTGCATCTCTGCCACTGTAATGTGGGAGCAGGAGGGTGGGATTTGGGAGCATGGGAGAAGAGCAAATGTTTCTTATGTTCTATATTACTACTCTCGCACACTTCTCTTCTGTGGCTGCGACGCACGAGGTGGAGCTGGGTGTGGATGCTTAAATTCTGGCAGTGACCGTTTCGTAGCCCTGCGTCTTGGCCCGTGCCTTGCTGTGCTGCTCACTGCTGGGGGCTGGCCAGACCCGTGGGTGCCACGCCTGGGTGAATCATCTCTCGAGGGAGGCCACGCTCGCACCATCCCGAGAAGCGAGAGGGAGGACCCGAGTCAAGCTGCTGCACATCCCAGCAGGACTCCCCCTGAGCGGGGGAGAGGCAGACGGGAGCTGCAGCGCGGTGCTCGGCTGAGGCAGCAGCTCCGACAGCTCGTGGGGTGCTGGGCTGCCGGCCGCTCTCCCCAGGCCCTGCTCCCGCCTGGGTCAGGCAGCAGTACAGCGTGAGACCCAGCTCTTACGCTGTTTAAGCTTCTTGTTGTCCCTTATGCGTTTTCTGTCCTCAAAGTACAACCTCGCGTCACTGGAGAACCCTACCTAGAACTGCAGCAAAGAGCTGACCCACTGACAGGCTAGGCTGAGTGCAAGAACATCCACGAGTCATGCAAGAAGTCACAAACACAAGCTGATCTGTCGCTGGCATCTTGCAGGAAGCTCTCCCTGTTTCACACGGTGTTCAAGCTCTTCATGTCAGGCTGACAGTGAGCTGGGGCTAGACTCTGTTTAAAAAAAAAATGCTGTGAAAAAAACCCCCAATGCTATGAAAAAGCACAAGTTCTAGGCTGCTGCTCGTCCTCATGCCCTATATGAAGCCCCAGCCCAGATGTGACTGCACACCAGGTGCCTGTGGAAGCAGTCCCAGCCCCCGGGGTCTCTCATCATTATGGGGTGTAAAATCAGCGTTGAGAGTGCTGCCGAGCTCAGACTGGGGGCAGGGTGTTGGCACCAGCAAGATGGGTGCTACGCACTGGTCACACGGGGACCCTGAACGGGTGCCTCCTCTCAAGACACAGCAGCCCCATGTGTGATACCCTGAGGAGGTGTAACGCCCTGGAAGCCGTGTTTCTAGCGGGGGAAGTATTGCACCCAGTCGTATTGTTAGGTGCGAACTCCTCCACTCGGCTCTTGTGAAATCAGCGCTTCTGCAGCGGGGCCACAGATTGCCCGTTCACTGACTCTGAGCAGCCAGGTGGTTGCAAGCAGCCGGTGCTGTCAGCCTCGGGACGCTGGGCCGTTGGAGCTGCCCGGGCCCTGGCAGGATGTATCCAATGCATCCCTGCACGCAGCGTACCTTGAGGCCAGGGGTGCTCTGTCAGCTCGTCACAGCCCCGGCTGAGCTCCTGTGCTCTTCCTTTGTCAGGAGCCAGGAGCAGAGGCCATTTTCCTTTCCGCTCTTCCCCATGGGCGCTAGCTGCAATTCTTCTCCTTGCCAGAGTAACCCGAATAGTGGCTTTTTGATGAGATCTGTCCTGTGCTCAGCATTTGTTAAAAGCCTTTTATTGAGGCGTCGCAGGGCGGTGCGATGGATGGTTCTGGGGGGCACTTTCCGTTGCAGTCTTCCCCTCTTCTAAACTAATGAAAACCCATTCATCACCAGCTATTTCCACGAATGCCCTAAATCTGTGGCTAGCGATGAGACAACCCTACTGTAGACAGCATAGCAGCAAAGCACCAGCTCCATCTGCCTCACTCTGGTGAGCATTTAAAAAGGACTTCAGTTGTGTTTCAGAACAGCAGCACTCGAACGCATCCCCGCCATGCACTTTCCAACCCTTGCCCCTTCCCTCTTTATGCTGCTTTTGTTTCAAAAGGAGAAAATCTCGTGTTACAGAAGCCAGCAATGAATGGCAAGGCTGCGGTTTTATGTTTGCTTCTGTCTCACAATAACAAATAACTGTCAGCAACTAAATAACAGTGGCTTCCTTGGTGGAGGAGAAATGCTACTGATTGCAGGTACCTCGAGAGACCTAATTCTTTTGGCAAATTAGCATCTTAATTATTCATAGAAAACCTAGACAGAACATTAATAAAGGGAACATGGGGAAAGTGATTCACATATGAGATCAAGATGAACAAATAAAAAATCTTGCAGCCTTCCCCTCTTCGCACGACATTGTGATGAACTGCAGCGAGGTGTGATCCTCTGCTCCGACCCCAGCCCCGAGACAAGGTCCTTCTGACCCGCTCAGCAAGGGGAAGCGAAGCTTTGCTGTTACAGGACGTGCCAGAAGTACAGCCTCAGAAAAAGGATGCGTCTAATGCAAAGTCCCTCTGACGGATGCCGATACAGGCCTTGCAGGCTGAACGGGAATGCAAATCCCGTCCAGCCCTGGAGCTGACCTGGCAGCCGGAGCGGCAGACCCCCACTGGCTCTGCCACTGGCTCGCTCGGCAAACTCCCGCGCACCTCTCCAGCCTTTGATTTCTCCTTCTCCACAAAGTGGATAATTACCCTCCCTGAAGGACTGTTGGACTTCAATTCCTAGCATCTACAAGGTGCCTGGAGAGCCAGGAGAAGAAGAGGTTAGGACAGGCCAGACTGGTTAATACCCTAAGTCCGTTGAGTGATTTTAAACGAGGTAAAAATCTTCCCAAAAAGCCGCTGCAGGGCCCCCTGGTAATGCGTGTTGTGTTGTTAGGGAGCCTCACATCAAAGTTACTTAACAGATTGTCTTTGATATCTGCATTTTTGTGAGAATGCACTGAAGCAAGTTCCTGATGGAGGGGAGGCGACTAGGCACTTTGTTTTACATTTCCACAGGATCAAACTTGGGGGAATTTGTAATTAAATAGCACCATTAATGAAAAATAGGTCACCTACCCCTTTTGAGCTCCTGCATCTGGGCTGCAGAGATCAGCCGCTCTGTTACTCAGAGGACAGGTTATTTTTAGTTCAGAAAGGGTCTGTTTACACTTGACAGCACAGGCAAGCGTACTCCGTGAGCGTAACACCCCCGCCACGCACACACTGGAAGACAAGCAGCCCCAGTCTGTGTGCCTCTGTGCGAGCAGTGCCATGGGCAGATGAGGCTGAGCAACAGCTTTCCAGGCTAGCTCTTTCTGGCTGCGAGCTATCTGCAGACGTTTGCATTTTGGGAGCAGGGCTGCCGGAGGCGCTTGGCGCGGACCCCCAAAGGTACGTTTGAAGTTTGAGGTGGCAAGACAAGCAAGCAGCCCCAGTCTGTGTGCCTCTGTGCGAGCAGTGCCATGGGCAGAGGAGGCTGAGCAACAGCTTTCCTGGCTAGCTCTTTCTGCCTGCGAGCTATCTGCAGACATTCGCATTTTTGGAGCAGGGCTGCAAAAGCCGCCTGGCATGGACCCCCAAAGCTACGTTTGAGGTGGCAAGACCAGTAAGCAGCCCCAGTCTCTGTGCCTCTGTGCAAGCAGTGCCATGGGCAGATGAGGCTGAGCAACAGCTTTCCAGGCTAGCCCCTTCTGTCTGCGAGCTATCTGCAGACGTTTGCATTTTCGGATCAGGGCTTCCGAAGGCGTCCTCCCAGAAACGAGAAAGCGGATAGCTTCCCGACTCCTGGCCTGTTCCCGTTTATTAACAGAAAATGGTCTCTGTCATATGAAATATTTCCTTCGGGTGGCTCGGCTGTCTGTCTGGGTACGCTCCCCCTTGACTACCACACACCTGACCGTTACCTGTGTATCAGAAACTGGAAAAAGCCCTCGATTTCATAGCGGCAACTAAAACCGTCAGCATTATCAACATTTTTCTCCTACTAAATCTGAAACACAGCAGCTACTGGGAGGGAAATTGAATGTATCCCGGTCAAAACTGGGACACGTATCTACTTTTATCCCGTTTTTTGCTTTTATTTTTTGTTTTGCGCTGGTCTGTGCTGTGTCCTGTCGCTTTTGAAATTTTATTTCTGTGTCTTTGTGTACTTAATTTGATGTTCCTGGTTTGGGGTTTTTTTTTTCCCTTATTCCCTTAACTGTGTTGTTTTTGACAGTTTCTTTGTAGATCTGCTTTCATCTAGTTCCCGTCCCTGCATTTTAATTCTTTCTCGTCTGTCTCGTACTCTTTCTATTTATCAATTTCATTTCTGTCTCTCCATTTATTTAGCTTATGGTCCCTATTTTTAGGGTTTTTTTCTCATTGAAAGCCTTAATTTTTTTTCCCACGTCTACTTTTATGTCGTATTCTGTCCCTACATTTTAGCTTTTTTCTCCTCTGCCTTGTACTCATTTGCTATTTATATTTGATTTCTACATTTCCTGTTATCGAGCCATCTATCCCTATTTTTTCTCAATTGTCACATACCCTGTTGCTTTTTAAGTTTTCTTTGTATTTATTCCACACACCCCCCCCCCTTTTCTCTCGTTTCATCCCGTGGCTTTAGAGGGTCTCATTGGCACACTTTTATCTCTGAAGCGTCATTCGTACTCCTCTCAGTTTGCCAGAACATGCCGTCTTCTTCAGAGCCGTCTTTTTGTCCTCTCCTCCGTCTCGCTCATCTCCAGTGGGTCAGCGTCTCCCTTGGAACGTCTGTAGTCTGTTCAGATCCTCTCCCGAGTACCTTTGTGCCCTCGAGCCACCATCCATGTCTCCAGCCACGTCTGCACCCCTCTATTTCCATCACAATGCTTCCTGCGAGCATCCTTGGGTTGCATGGCCATCCTTTAGTTCTGCAGAGGGCTTTGTACCTTTCTTATCTGAAAGCGAATATTCCTCGGGTTTTCATTTCACCCCAAAACACGTTTACATTGTCTTCCGCCACGTCAGATGCCTCTGTTTGGTCCTCGGTCCCTCAGGACATCCGTCCTCTGTTCAGATCCCTTGTGTCAGCAATCCCCCGTTTGGATGCGTGTCCACATTCCTCTTGCTCCCGTCATGACGCTTCCCGAGACGGTCCTCGTGCCCCTCGGCACCCTTTGAGCTCTGCCACCCTCTTTGTGTCTCCCCGATTTAGACAGAACCCTTCCTCGGGCTGTCCCTGTGCCCCAGAGTTCTCTTACCTTATTTGCCGCCATCTAGGATGTCTCCATTCGGGCACTCGTCCCCCGAGAACATCTGTACATTGCCGGAACATGCTGCGGAGTTTTGCATCATGTCCACTCGCCGCATCCTGGAGACATCATGAATCTCTCTGGCCCCCTCGGGACCGCTCCGATCCCTGTGACGACGCCTCCCGTTCTACCAGATTGGTTTTCAAAGCCATCATTGTGACCCAGAGTGGTATCTTTCTTTTCTGTCTTATCGTATGCTTCTATTTGGTAGCTGGTGCCCTAAAGATGTCCGTTGTCAGCTCCTATCTCCTCTTTGGTTTTTCAGAGAAAGCAATAGCCTTCTTCTGTTTTTATCGACACATCTCCCGTAGAGTTTTTTGGTGGAGTTTTGCAATTTTTTTTTCTTCTATCTACTTAGGTGCTAGTCAGGCTGCTTTTGTACAATGTCTGATGTTTCTTGTATTTCCACTTTTTATTTTTCCATTTTCTGTCCTTTGGAACTCACCTAGCTGCCTTAAGGGAGTCAGCCAGAGAGACCTTCGAAGCAGCTCTGAATTATCTGCCATTGACAGTAAATAATTCATTTTGCAACCAGAGATATTTTTGAGAAAAGATTATTACAAAATCAAGTTCTGCTTTGTTATTCAATCCTATCCAGGAAATAGTCCTGGCGGAAGTTAGGTCATATGCCTGGTCTTGCTAGAAACAAAAAGTAAGCCTGTGGCATTTTAGGTTTTTTTATAGGAAGCCAAAAAGCATAAATTTTGGTAATAATATTGTTACTGCATTTAGCAAACTACTTTCTTACATAGTTTAGTAGGACCTCTTTTTTTTATCCACACTGCAGAGAAATTAAGTCTAATTACTTACTCAGTCACATCGCTGCTGTAACAAATGTAGTTACAGTAGAAGACCAGGCATTATTGATTCCAGTAAGGAGCACCATCTGCAGTCAGTGCTTTGCTTGATGTAAACTTAAGGCAGATGAGAGAACTTGCTGCTGCTCTTCCTGCTGGCTTTATATCTTTTGGTGGTTCACCCCTCCCCTTTCCCAGGGGAACGTGGGAAGGGTGGTGGGCGAGGCAGGGAGTATATGAGCCGCAGCTGCTGGGAGGGGAGCTCATTCCACTCCTGACTTTCTTTGGTCTTAGAGCTCTGCTCTTCCTTCAGTCAGTTACAGCTTTTGAGCTAAGCTACTCAGGGAGATGCATTTTGATATTTAGAGAAGTAGAGGTCTGTGTTTGAGGTAGGACTTCAAGGAGAAGTCAAGGCTCGGCAACGGATCTGGTACAGAGTACATTTGACCACAGCGTTTTTCTTCAGGTCAGTAATTTTTTATTCAGAGTTTGTGGGTGGTGAGATTGTTTAATAGTACGTGTTGTTCTCTTTATTCTAGGTGTATTATGCTTTCCTGGAACTCCTGACTTGATTGAAGATGGAACATTGCATTTTTTTCACTAGTGGCGCTGTTTACTGTGTAACTTGCTGGTACCGCATCTCTTAATCAGATTGACAATGGCATTGTCTGGTAGGGGTTAAGGTGAGCATCTTGCACACATTTGTGTAGAGACTGAGCATTTCTTAAGCAAGCGACAGGGTTGTGACACATAGTGTCTTTGAGAGCATGGGACAGCTCATTACCTTTACCAATTGCTCAGTGGACCGTGTCACCCCTGGAAACTTTGCAGCTTGTGGCGGGCCCCTCATAAATTGTAAGCATTGGGGCTTTGCTTACTTTGTGGTCCTGTAGCCGATCCCCGAGGCTGCGGGAAGGCGTAATGTGGGAGATGCCCACAGAACGCAGGGCATGGTTTGGAAGAAAGGCTCCCGAGGAGTGGCCGATGCAGGGGTTTCAGGGGTGCAAATACAGGGAAGCGGCTGTCGGGAGGGTCGTGTGGCTTCTTCTTTGCCAGTTCAGGAGAAGAGGAGTTTCTAAAGCGTTGAGATAGGGGGATGGTTGAGGAAGCGAGGAGGGCTTATCGGCTACTCTCAGTTCAGTTTTGCAGTCGCCATGGGACATCGGTGAGGTTTGTTTGGTTTGAGTCTCTCTGCAGCTGACGGGGAGCTATGACAAAGACACAAGAGATGAAGCGCAAACCCTCCAGGCCTCCGCATCTGAAGACGGAGGGCTGAACGTCAGGCCTTTGAACCTCAAAGGTGTTAAGGCTTGTACGTGAAGAGCTTAATGTTCTTGTGCATTTGATTTTGTTTTTTTCTAACAACAGGCTGTAGTTGGAATCTAGGTGGTATTTCTGAATGGAAACAAGACCTCTGGAATTCCTAAGCTATTGGTCAGCATTGGGGTGACTTCTACAATATGTTTTTTGCACATGCGGAGGACGAGCCGTGCGCCAAAGGGTGATGGAGGAGAGGCGAGCGGAGCGTCGTAAGAAGGTGGGTTCGCATGTGATGTCGGAGGGACGATGTGACCGGTTGCTATAGGACTAGCTTTTAGGTTTTGATTTGTGGGTGTTTCTTTTTAATTTTGAAGGTGCAAAGCGGGTTTACGGGCAGCAGAGGTGACTTGGGCAAGGTGAGCCGTGACTAGCGGCCTGCAGTAGCAGTTATTGTTCAGGTGTCTTATTGTCGGTGAAGCTACAAGCTTTTGCAAGGGTCCTTGGCATCGGACCGGCGTTTGAGGTGAGCCAGGGCATTAGCGAGGAGGAGCATGGGGCGGATGATTTCTCAGCAGTGCAACGGTAATTTTGTGTCTCTTGGTATCTTGGGTTGTCAAGAGCAATGAGGACCACAGCGTCCCATTCTGGACCCAGCAGGTGAGCAGAGAATCCCGGTGCTTCTGAGGACGGGGATGTTGTAGAAGGTGTTGCGTTGGCCAGCGTGATGCTTACTGTGAGAACTGTTTGTGGGTTTTCTTTTTTTGCAGAGGAGGAAGCGGAACCTGGCGACTGCAGGAGCATCCCAGATATCCGATGCGTTTTCTGACGAGGATGGGTTTAGAGCCGTGTCCCTCTGAAAGCAAAGTGGAGAGATCGGGGCCCGGGGAGGGTCTGGAGGGAGGGGACCACGGTTGGGCATCACAGGGAGGGCTTGTGAAGTTAGCACAGGGGAGCGGGCCATCCCGGAACAGGCCCCTTTGGGCCAGTAAAGGGAAGGGGTTTCTCTGAAGCCCCGGCGGGCAGGGCAGTTCCAGCCTGTGTCTGTGGTGTTGTGTTGTTTGTGTGGTCCGTCTTATGTGTTGTAAAAATTACCTGGGTCTCCAGTTCTTCATTGGTCTTTGTGCTCAACGAGCACCTTAGGCACATCAGGTGCCATCCCTAGGGTCTCGAATGCCTCTGGTCAGTGACATATTGTCAATTGGGCGATTCTTTTATTTCCCTGTGAGCGTTAAGTGTGGATCGGTGTCACATCTCGCAAGTCTCTGGTTGGTTCTCATTTGCGGTGTCATTCCTGGGCTGCATCAGCCGCTCTTCTCTCTGCCGGTCCATTTTCATGGATGGTGGGACTTCTTCCCTGCATCCTTACGTTCTTAGGTCTTGAAGCCGGGCTTCTCGTGCATCCATGATCTCTGTGTTGACCGTAACTTCTTGTAAGGGCCTCTTGCGTTGTCTGTTTTTCTGGGGGTGCCATAGCACCTCCTTGCTCTGGGCCGTCGCGGCCCCGTAGGTCTTCTTGCCCGACAGCATCTCCCGTCGGGGAGTCATTCTTCTTGTGGAGGAGAGTTTTCTCTCTTCTTTGAATCACATTGTTTGTGGTGGTGTGTGTACCGTTGGTCTGTGCCTGTGTGTTGGCTTGGAGCTGCTCTGTCCAGGGGTGTAAAGTCAGGGGTAGGAGGAATAGCGATAGGAAGCTGCGGTGAATATGTCAATAGGCCTAGACTGTTGCGGCAGAGGTTGGGCAGCGAGCTCGCAGGGAGCAGCCATCGGCAGGCTGCGTGGTCTGTCATTTGAACGGTGGTTAGAGGAGGTGCTGGGAGCTGCGTGGGGAGGGGTCGATCGGCGACAGCAAAGGAGCTTGAATCTGGACAGCGTTCTGGCTTGTGTGTGCGGGGCTTGAAGTCTGGCCCTTTTCATTTATTTAGTGGCAGGCTGCAGTTGCACTGTAGATAGTATTCCAAAACGGAATCAATACATCTGGAACAGTTAATGGCCTGAGCAGCATCCAGGTGACTTTTTCAATGTTTTTTTTCAGATGTCAGGGGACAAGATGAGCACAGAGGACCAATGGAGGCATTGAACAGACTGATCTATGAAGGCGGATGGGTGCATAGCGTCAGAGGGAGGATGCGTTTGGTGGCTATGTGACTGCATTATGGTTGGTGGTTTTTCCCTAATGTTGTAGGCGCAAAGAAACAAGCGAAGGAGGATATGGGCACCAGTGGTGCCTCGGTCAAGGAGAACAATGAGTAGTAGGCTACAGTAGCAGTTATTGTTCTGGTAGGGTGTTGTCATTGAAGTTATCAACATCCCTTATTTGTGGTTTTTCAGGTGGTACCAGAGCCTTGAAGTGACAACACGTGAACGGCAGGGGCGACACAGGCAAGCAGCCAAGGTGAAGGAGCAGGAGATGGGAATCGGTGCGGGCAGGCTGCAATTTTGGTAGTATCTCAGCATGTGTCTTCTACTTTGTTTTCTTTGCAGGTGTCACACGGTTTCAGACACGCAAAGCAGCATGCTGACAAGAGATCTGACAAGGTGAGGCTGGCATGGGTCGGATCAGTGTCTCGGAGCAAAGTATCATACGGCACCTCAATGACACGTATTTCTTTTGGTTTTGCAGGGGCTGTGTGGCCCGCCTTTGGCATCGGACCAGCGTTTGAGGTGAGCTGGGGTGGCGGTGAGGAGGCGCCTGGGGCAGGTGATTTCTCAGCTGTACAACGGTAATTTTGTGTCTCTTGGTATCTTAGGTTAGCGAGAGCGATGAGGGCCGCAGCGTCCCATTCTGGTCCGAGCAGGTGAGCGGAGAATCCCAGTGCTTCTGAGGGGGATGCTATGGATGATGTTGGTGTTGGCCGGCATGATGTTTACTGTGTGTGGTTTTTTTTTTTTTTTTTTTTTGCAGAGAAGGAAGCGGAACCTGGTGACCGCCGGAGCATCCGGTTAGCTGATGCGCATTCATGTTGAGCATGGATTCAGACCCTGGACCCTCTAAAAGCTAAGTTGAGGGACTGGGGAGGATCTGGAGGGAGGGGACCATGGTTGGGCATCACAGGGAGGGCTTGTGAAGTTAGCATAGGGGAGAGGACTCCGCAGGAGCGGGCCCCTTTGGGCATGTAAAGAGAAGGAAGGGGTTTGTCTTCAGCCCAAGTGGGCAGGGCAGTTCCAGCCTGTGTCTGTGGTGTTGTGTTTGTGTCGTCCGTCTTCTGTGTCTTAGAACTTACCAGGGTCTCAACATCCTTGTTGTTCTTCACAGTCATGGAGCACATTATGCACATCAGGCACCACCCCTGGGGTCTTGAATGCCCATACTCATCGGCCCAGTGCCAATTGGGCGTGTCTCTTCTTGCCTTAGAAGCGTAAAGCATGGATTGATCTCGCGCCTCAGAAGTTTCTAGTCGGTTCTCTTTTGCGGTGTTCCAGGCTGTGCCAGCAGGTCTTCTCTCTACCGGTCCATTGTCATGGACTGTGGGACTTGTTCCCTGCATCCTTACCATCTTAGGTCTTGAAGACGGGCTTCTTGCACATCCATCGTCTCCATTTTGACCGTAACTTCTTGTAAGGGACCATTGGGTTCTCCTGTTTTTCTGAGGCTGCTGTGGAGCCTCCTCGCTCTGGGCTATTGCAGCCCTGTCGGTCTCCTTGTCTGACAGCTGCTCTGGTCCAGCAGTCATTGTTCTTGCGGAGAGTTTTCTCTCTTCTTTGAATTCCATTGTTTGTGGTGTTGTGTGTAATGTTGGTCTGTGCCTGTGTGTGTTTGGCTTGGAGCCGCTCCGCCCAGTGGCGTAGAGTCAGGGGTAGGTGTCATAGCGATAAGAGGCTGTGGTTAATAGGTCGACAGGCCTAGACTATTTAGGCAGAGGCTGGGCAGTCAGCTTGAATGGAGCGGCCATCAGCAGGCAGTGTGGATTCTCATTTCAACAGTGTTTTACAGAGATGACTGGAGTTGTGTAGGAGGGGCTGATTGACGGCAGCAAAGCGGATTGAATCTCAAAAGTATTCAGGCTTCTACGTGTGGGGTCTAAAGTTTTGTCCTTTTTACATTGTTTTTTCTTAATGGCAGTCTAGAGTTGGCCTCTAGATGATATTCTGAAATCAAGCGATAGAGCTGGACTCTAAGCTCTCGGTCAGCCTTTGGGTGACACATTTATTACTTTTTTGCAGTTGCCTGTGGACAAGATGGGCACCAAAGAGCCATGGAGGTGGCGAGACGTGCGCCAAAAGAAGGTGGGTTGGTGCGTGACGTCGAGGGAAGACGTGACCAGTGGCTACATGACTCCACTTAGCTGGTGGTTTGTGTGTTATTTTGAAGGCGCAAAGGAATAAGCGCAGTGAGATATCGGCGCCAGCGGTGACTTCAAGGTGAGCTATGACCAGTGGGCTGAAGTATCAGTTACTTTTCAGGAGTCCTATTGTTGGTGAAGCTATAAGCGTCCTTTGTTTGTGTTTCGTAGATGGTACCTAAGCTGCAGCATGGCAACACGTAAATGGCAGAGACAACACGGGTGAGCAGCCAAGGTGTAAAGGCTGGGAGATGGCAGTTGGTGTGGGTAGACTGTGTGCTTTTGGGCAGTATCTCAGTATGTGTCTCTTTGCTGTGATTGTTGCAGATACCGCATGCAGACTCGGAGGGGCATGGCAACATGCTGACCAGAGGTCTGAGAAGGTGAGACAATTGTGTGCCGGGTCAGTGTGCAAGAGAAAATTATTGTGCAGCAACTCAGTGAAGCGTATCTCTTTTGGTTTTGCAGGGGCTGTGTGGGTTGCTTTTGGCATTGGATAAGCTCTTGAGGTGAGCCAGGGTGGCAGTGTGGGGTGGGTGACTTCTCACGGGCGCAAAAGTAATTTTGTCTCTTGGTATCTGAGCTAGCAGAAACGATCATGGCTGCAGCGTCCGACTCTGGAAGGAGCAGGTGAGCAGAGCACCCGGGTGCTTCTGAGGAGGCGGTTGTTGTGGAAGAGGTTGGTCTTGGCCAGTGTGATGCTTCCTGTCAGCACTGTTTCTGGGTTTTTGCCTTTTCAGATAACAAAGCAGAACCAGGCGACTGCAGGAGCTTCCCAATTAGCCAATGTGCTTTTTGTCGAGGATGGAATCGGACCCCTGGCCCTCCAAAAGCTAAGTCGAGGGACTGGAGGGAGGGGACCATGGCTGGGAATTGCAGGGAGGGATTGTAAAGTTAGCATAGGGGAGAGGGCTGTCCAGGAGCAGGTCCCTTTGGGCATGTAAAGGAAAGGAAGGGGTTTCCCTTCAACCCAGGTGGCCAGGGCAGTTCCAGCCTGTGTCATCAGCGCTATGTTGTTTTTGTGGCGTGTCTTGTGTCGCAGACCTTCCTCTGGTCTCGATATCCTTGTTTTTCTTTGCACTCACGAAGCTCATCATGTGCCTCCGTGTCATACCTGGGGTCTTGAATGCTGTACTCATTGGCATAGTGCCAATTCAGATCTTCTCTTCTTGCCTTACAAGCGTAAAGCGTGGATCAGTCTTGCATCTCTCTTTGGCGGTGGCGTTCCAGGCTGTGCCAGCAGCAGCTCTTCTCTCTTCCGGTCCATTTTTATGGACTGTGGGACTTCTTCCCTGCATCCTTATGCTCTTAGGTCTTGAAGCCGGGCTTCTAGCACATCCATCATCTCCATTTTGACCGTAGCTTCTTGTAACGGACCATTCTGTTCTAATCCGGTTTTCTGGGGCTGCCGTGGAGCTTCCTCGCTCTGGGCCATTGCGGCCCCGTCGGTCTCCTTGTCCAACAGCATCTCCCGTCAGAGTCATTCTTCTTGTGGAGGAGAGTTTTCTCTCTTGAATCCCATTGTTTGTGGTGGTGTGTGTAACGTTGGTCTGTGCCTGTGTGTGCTTGCCTTGGAACTGCTCTGCCCAGGGCAACCCGGGAATCCATAAATGGCAGGGGCAGAGTGGGTGAGCAGCCAAATAAAGGAGCAGGAGATTGGAATTGATGCAGGCAAGCTTTGTTTTTGGGCAGTATCTCAGCATGCGCTGTTTGCTTTGATTTTATTGCAGGTGCCGCACATATCCTCAGAGGGGCGAAGCAGCACGCTGACAAGAGGTCTGAGAAGGTGAGGTAGTTGTGTGCCAGGTCAGTGCGTGAAAGCAAATTATTGTGCAGCAGCTCAGTGAGGGGTGTCTCTCTTGGTTTTGCAGGGGCTGTGCCGGCCGCCTTTGGCATTGGACAACTGTTTGAGGTGAGCTGGGGCGGCAGCGAGGAGGAGCGTCGAGCGTGTGACTTCTCACGGGCATAATAGTAATTTTGTGCCTGTTGATATCTCATGCAGCAGAAGTGATGATGGTAAAGCGTCCGACTCTGGAATGAGCAGGTGAGCAGAGCACCCGGGTGCTTCTGAGGAGGGGGTTGTTGTGGAACAGGTTGGCGTTGGCCAGTGTGATGCTTCCTGTCAGCACTGTTTCTGGATTTTTTTCTTTTTCAGATGATAAAGCAGAACCAGGCGACTGCAGGAGCTTCCCAATTAGCCAATTTGCTTCGGTTGAGGATGGATTCAGACCTGTGACCCTCCAAAAGCTAAGTCGAGGGACTGGGGCTGGAAGAGTTTGGAGGGAGAGGAACACGGTTGGGCATTGGGGGCAGGGCTTGTAAAGTTAGCGTAGGGGAGAGCTGTGCAGGAGCAGGCCTCTCTACGCATGTAAAGCGAAGGGGTTTTCCTTCATCCTTGGACTAGTACGGGCAGGGCAGTTCCAGCCTGTGTCTGTGGTGCTATGTTGTTTCTGTGGCGTCTTCTGTGTTGTAGACCTTCATCTGTTCTGGATGTCCTTGTTTCTGTTTGCACTCAAGAAGCTCATCAGGTGCCTTGGATGCCATCTCTAGGCCCTCAAATGCCTGTACCTATTGGATAGTGCCAACTGGGAGGTTCTCTTCTTGGCTTACAAATGTAAAGCATGGATCAGTCTTGCGTCTTGAAAACTTCTGGTCAGTTCTCTTTTGGCGGTGTCGTTCCAGGCTGTGTCAGCAGCTCTTCTCTCTACCGGTCCATTGTCATGGACTGTGGGAGTTTTTCCTGGAATCCTTATGCTTTTAGGTCTTGAAGATAGGTTTCTTACACATCCATCGTCTCCATTTTGACCACAACTTCTTGTAAGGGACCATTTGGCTCGACTGTTTCTCTGGGGCTGCCATGGAGGCTCCTCGCTCTCGGCTGTTGCGGCCATGTCGGTCTCCTTGTCTGACAGCTTCTCTCGTCCAGCAGTCATTGTTCTTGCAGAGAGTTTTCTCTGTTCTTTGAATCCCATTGTTCGTGGTGTTGTGTGTAATGTTGGTCTGTGCCTGTGTGTGTTTGGCTTGGAGCTGCCCTGCCCAGTGGCATAGGCAGGGGTAGGTGTCATAGCGATAAGAGGCTGTGGTTAATAGGTTGACAGGCCTAGACTGTTTAGGCAGAGGCTGGGAAGTGAGCTCGGATGGAGCGGCCGTCGGCAGACAGTGTGGACTGTCATTTCAACAGTGTTTTACAGAGGTGATGGGAGTCTTGTGGGAGGGGCTGATCGGCAGCAGCAAAGCAGATTGAATGTTGACGGTGGTAAGGCTTATGCATGGGGGGGCCTTTAAGTTTGGCCCTTTATTCCTTTATGTAACGGCAGGCTGTATTTTGAACTCTAGGCGCTGTTAGAAAATGGAATCAATACATGTGGAAGTGTTAATGTCTTTAGCAGCATATGGGTGACTTGTTCAATATTTATTTCAGATCCCAGGGAACGAGATGGGCATCAAAGACCAATGGAGGTGCCAAGAAGAGCATCCTAAGGAGGTGAGTTGGTGCATGGTGTTGAAGGGAAGACACTATTAGTGGCTATAGGACTGCCTTACAGTTGGTGTGGTGTTTTTTCCAGTATTGTAGGTGAAAAGCAACGAGTGAAGCATGATATCGGCACCAGGGGTGACTCGGGCAAGGTGAGCAATGAGTAGTAGGCTGAAGTAGCAGTTATTTTTCTGGAGTGCTGTTGTTGGTGAAATTACCATCATCCCTCTTTGTTTCCCAGGTGGTACCTGAGCCTCAGGATGGCAACATGTAAATGTCAGGGGCAGCATGGGTAAGCAGCCAAGGTAAAGGAGCAGGAGGTGGGAATCGGTGTGGCAGATGGCAGTTTTGGGCAGTATCTCAGCATGTGTCTTCTGTTTTCTTTTTGTAGGTGCCACACATAGTCCTGAAGGGGCAAAGCAGCATGCTGACAAGAGGTCCAAGAAGGTGAGGCGGTTGGGGACCGGGTCAGTGTGTAAGAGCGAAGTACTGTGCAGCAACTCAGTGAGATGTCTCTGTCTTGGTTTTGCAGGGGCTGTGCGGGCCGCCTTTGGCATTGGACAAGCTCTTGAGGTGAGTCGGGGTGGCAGCAAGGAGCGTAGGGCAGGTGACTTCTCACGGGTGCAATGATCATTTTGTGTGTCTTGGCATCTTAGGTTGCAGAGGGGATTATGGCTACAGTGTCCGACTCCGGAAAGAACAAGCGAGCAGCAGAGCATCCCGGTGCTTCTGAGGAGGGGATTGTTGTGCAAGAGGTTGGTCTTGGCCAGTGTGATGCTTACTGTCAGCACCATGGGTGGTCTGTGATGTCCTCATCTTTTTCCTCTTTTTCAGATGACGAAGCAGACCTGTTGACTGCAGGAGCATCCTAGTTATCCAACACGCTTGTTGTCGAGGATGGATTCAGATTCCTGGCCCTCCAAAGGCTAAGTCGAGGGACTGGGGCTGGGAAAGGTTTGGAGGGAGGGGACCACAGTTGGGCATTGCGGGCAGGGCTTGTAACATTAGTGCAGGGGAGAGGGCTGCGCAGGAGCGGGCCCCTCTGGGCACAGAAAGGGACCGAGTTTCCCTTCATCCTAGGACTAGCACGGGCAGGGCAGTTCCAGCCTGTGTCATCAGCGCTATGTTGTTTTTGTGGCGTGTCTTGTGTCGCAGACCTTCCTCTGGTCTCGATATCCTTGTTTCTCTTTGCACTCACGAAGCTCATCATGTGCCTCCGTGTCATACCTGGGGTCTTGAATGCGTGTACGCATTGGCATAGTGCCAATTCAGATCTTCTCTTCTTGCCTTACAAGCGTAAAGCGTGGATCAGTCTTGCATCTTTCTGCTGCGGCATCGTTCCAGGCTGTGTCAGCAGCAGCTCTTCTCTCTTCCGGTCCATTTTTATGGACTGTGGGACTTCTTCCCTGCATCCTTATGCTCTTAGGTCTTGAAGATGGGCTTCTAGCACATCCATCATCTCCATTTTGACCGTAGCTTCTTGTAACGGACCATTCTGTTCTAATCCGGTTTTCTGGGGCTGCCGTGGAGCCTCCTCGCTCTGGGCCATTGCGGCCCCGTCGGTCTCCTTGTCCAACAGCATCTCCCGTCAGGGAGTCATTGTTCTTGCAGAGAGTTTTCTCTCTTCTTGAATCCCATTGTTTGTGGTGTTGTGTGTAACGTTGGTCTGTGCCTGTGTGTGCTTGCCTTGGAACTGCTCTGCCCAGGGCAACCAGGGAACCCGTAAAAGGCAAGGGAAGAGTGGGCGAACAGCTGAGGTACAGGAGCAGGAGGTTGGGATTGATGCAGGCAAGCTTTGTTTTTGGGCAGTATCTCAGCATGCGCTGTTTGCTTTGATTTTATTGCAGGTGCCGCACATAGCCTCGGAGGAGCAAAGCAGCCTGCTGCCATGAAGTCTGAGAAGGTGAGGCAGTTGTGGGCCCGGTGAGCATGTGAGAGCAAAGTATTGTGCAGCAACTGAGTGAGGGGTGTCTCTCTTGGTTTTGCAGGGGCTCAGCGGGCCGCCTTTGGCATTGGACAACTGTTTGAGGTGAGCTGGGGCGGTAGCAAGGAGGAGTGTGGGCCGGTTGACTTCTCACGGGTGCAATGATCATTTTGTATCTCTTGGTATCTTAGGTAGCGGAAGCAACGATGGCTGCAGCGTCCGAGTCTGGAACGAGCAGGTGAGCAGAGCACCCCAGTTCTTCTGAGGAGGGGTTTTTTGTGGAAGAGGTTGGTCTTGGCCAGTGTGATGCTTACTGTCGGCAGTGTTTCTGGGTTTTCTCTTTTTCAGTGATGAAGTGCAACCTGGTGACGGCAGGAGCAGCCCAGCTACCTAATGTGTTTTTGGTCGAGGTTGGATTTAGAGCCCATGTCCCTCTAAAAGCTAAGTCCAGGGGCTTGGAAGGGTCTGGAGGGAGGGGACTACGGTTGGGCATTTCAGGGAGAGCTTGTGAAGCTAGTGTAGGGGAGAAGGCTGTCCAGGAACAGGCCGCTTTGGGCGGATCAAGGGAAGGGGTTTCTCTGTAGCCCAAGGGGGCAGGGTAGTTCCAGAACTGTGTCTGTGGTGGTGTGTCATCTGTGTGGTCTGTGTTTTGTGTCTTGGATTTTACCTGTGTCTCAACATTGTCATTGCTCTCTGTGCTCAATGAGCACATTACGCATATCGGGTGCCATTCCTAGGGTCTGGAACGCCTGTACTCTTTGGCATAGTGTCCATTGGGCGCTTCTCATCTTGCGTTTTGCGCATAAAGCATGGATCGGTGTCACATCTTGGAAGTTTCCCATCGGTTCTCTTTTGCGGCGTCATCTCAGGCTGTGTCAGCAGCTCTTCTCTCTAGCAGTCCATTTTCACGGATTGTGGGACTTCTTCCCTGTGATCTTACGTTCTTAGGTCTTGAAGCCAGCTTCTTGCAGATCCATCGTCTCTGTTTAGAGCGTAACTTCTTGTAACGGACCATTCTGTTCAACTGTGCTCTTCCGGGGCTGCCGTAGAGCCTCCTTGTTCTGGGCCATTGTGGCCCTGCTGGTCATCTGGCTGGACAGCATCTCCCATTGGGGTGTCATTCTTCTTGCCGAGAGTTTTCTCTGTTCTTTGAATCCCATTGTTTGTGGTGGTGTGTGTAATGTTGGTCTGTGTCTGCGTGTGTGTGTTGTTTCGTGCTTCTCTGCCCAGGGGTGTAGAGTGAGGGTTAGGTGGCACAGCGATAGGAGATCATGCGTAATCTGTTGATAGGCCTCGACTGTTCAGGCAGCGGTTGGGTAATGAGCTCGCATGGAGTTGCTCCTTGGCAGGCTGTGCAGTCTATCATTTCAACAGCGTTTTGAAGTGATGATGGGAGCTATGTGGGAGGGGATGATCAGCAGCGGCAAAGAAGACTGAATGTTGACAGTGTTCAGGCTTGTAGGTGTGGGGCCTCAAGTTTGGTTTTTTTTGGGGGGTTTGGTTTTAATTGCAAGCTTTTGTTGGACTCTAGACGGTATTCCAAAATGCTACCAATATTGCTGGATGTCCTAAGTTACGTATCAGCAACTGGGTATCTTGTGGAAGGGAGTGGTGTTTGCTGATGTGGTGCTTCCAGTCAGTAATGTTATAGTGAGGCGTGTTTGTTTATATATGTTATGCAGATACTGATGTAGAACGTGCGGAATGCAGGAGCATCTAATTTTATGATGTGCTCAATGAGGATGGATTCTGCATCCTTCCCTCAAAGGTAAGTCCAGGGCCAAAGCTGTGGGTGGGGCGAGGCCGGCAGGAGGTGTAACACCAGGGTTGCGGAGGGAGCTATTTAGGGTCTGTTAAGTTTGGGGCGGACAGAGGTCCTGGCATCTGTCCTTTTAGGGTGTGACTGTTCTGGCCTGTGTGCGTTTCCCAGTGTCATTTGTGTTGTGCGATTAGTCTTGTATGTGATGCTTTCTACAGGTATCTACCTTCTGCACTCTTGTGCACTTTGGTCGGTGTGCATTGGGTGTCTCAAGCTTCGCTGCTTTGGCCTAGAGCCTGTCAAGCGTTCCTCATCTTGCGACTGGAGCTTAAGGAGTGGTTTTCATCAGAGGTCTTTCTGGAGAGTCCCCTTTGCGGAGGTGATCTAGGCCACCGTGAAAGCTCTGCTCATGGCAGTTCTGCTACCATAGAGTTCCCATGCAGCATTTCATCTCTGCCTCGTTACGGGCTCAGGTCTTAAATCCTGGCTTCTCAAAACTCCGTATCGGTTTTGACCACCGCGTGCGACTGCATCGTTTTGCAGCGTTTTGTGTTCTTTTCAACTGTATTATTATGCCTCGTATCGCCTGCCATGCGAGTGTCTCGCACCGAATAGTCCTTTATTGTGTGTTGTATTGCAGTGCTCTGTTTCTATTGAATTGTACGGCCCTGTATTTCTTTCTCGTAGCACTGTATTTTTATTTGTATTGCCTTGTATTGCTCTGTGTTGTTGTTGTGTTGTAGTGCTCTATATTTGAATTTTTATTTCAATGTTTGGGCGTGTTGCACTGCAGCACTCGCTACTTGCATGGACCGCTATCGGAGACCGTATTGCCTTGTATGAACTTGTATTGTGTTTTGTAATGTGGAGGTCTGTATTTGAATATGTATAGGCTCGTATAGCCGTGCATTGTTTTTTTCTCGTGGATCTCTGTATTTGATCTAGCATTGCATTGTTTGTGTCTGTACCGGTCTTGGCTTGCAGCGCTCTGTACTTGTAGCGAGCGATACCTGGGACCATCTTGCATCGCACGGCTCTGTACTGTGTTTTGTATTGCATTGCATCCATCTGTACTTGTATCGAATGTTACCTGAGAGCGTCCCGCTTTGTATGATGCTGTATTGCGTTTTTTTACTGCAGCACTCTGTACTTGATGTTGCATTGCAGCGCTTGTGTGCGTATCGATGTGGCATTGCAGTGCTCTGCATTTGTATTCTCTGTTCTTGGAGACTGTCTTGCCTTGTATTGAGGGCCGTGTTGCGTTTTGTCACGTGGAGCTCTGTATTTACTGGATTTTGCATTGCATTGTATATATCTGTGTCAGTCTTGCATTGCGGCGCTCTTTATGGACGCTCTCTGAGACGGTTAAGCGTTGTATGGGCCTGTGTTGCGGTTTGTCTTGTCGGTTATGTAAGAGTGCGTTGCACCGTATGGCATTAATGTTGCCAGTGTTCTCCGGTTCGGTGTTTAAGTCCATACGGTATGGCATTGCAGTGTCAGGGTAGAGGCTGGGAGCGACTCGGAGGTCTTTACGCATGTGAGATGGAGTCAAGCCGATCGCAATTGGATCGAGAGCTAGCATGAGGTAAATTTGTAACTCGGCAATGTCTTTCCTATTGGCTTTGCAGGCACTTTGCAGCAAGCCTCCAGAAAGAGTTGAGACGAGGTCTGAGGTGCAGCGTGACGGGCCTCAGCAGTCGGTTGCTTTGGTGCTCATCAGTTATTAGGATGCTCTGGAATTCTTAATTGTCACAGAGGATTCTGACTGTTATTCTTGGTTTTGGAGCGGAGCTGCAGAGGGCCATCTTATATTCTGGGTGCGGTGCGTGTTAAGGAGGCTCGTGTTATGTTTTCGCACGTGACAGAGCAGCACGAGGCGCTTGTAGAGCATCAGGCATATTGTCATCGTACTGCAATCGCAGCAGCTGTCAGTAGTGTCTATGCAAGTTTGAGTTATTGACATGGCGCCAGTTGAGCGCATCTCGTTTCACCGAATGATGTGCCAGGGCAGCGCCACTAGACGGATCTAGCATCATTTGTGCACTAGGCTAGTCTGCTTTGCAGCTTGGGCTTTACCAGCAGGTGTTTCCTCGCTCGCTGTTCTTGACAGCTATCCCAGGGCTTTATTTCCTGCAGCATCCTAGTTTCTTTGTTTTTGCGGCATTTAGTCTCCATCGATTACTGTGACTCAGTCCCCTGCCTTTTCGCCAAAGCCGAGGCGCTCTCGAGGCAGGGCACACCAGAGGGTCCCTGCCACATAGCCTCAGCATTGTTCTGTTTATTGTCAGGCTGCGTATCTTGGTGTAGCAGTAACAGTCCCCTGTGTGGTAGTCTGGTGTCCCAAGGTCATGTCTGTAGAGAGAGTGTGCGTTTGAGGTAGAGAGGCTTTGTGTGTTTGTGTAGCCATTCTAGTAGGGATGGAACAGTCCCAGCACGGGATGGTCCCGTGTTGATTAGCACGGCCCTTTCGGGTGGAGGTTGTATGGGTTTTTTGGGGCGGGTAGCTGCGCACCAGCAGGCTCTAGACCCCTTTCCATTGGGGTTTGCAGGTGCCCCCGAGTACTTTGCACCCCTGAGCAAATACTTGATTGAATTTAGCTGGAGTATACAATGATAAGTGAAGACAGTGCAGAAGTGGAAGTAGCTCGGCATATTGCTCAGCATCTGGTTATGCAGGCTAGCAGTTTGGGATGATGTGGAGCAGCGATGTAGTTTTGAGATACCCGGTGAGGCAGTTCTAGGGATGGCGCTCGATGTGCCGTGACCTGCTTTTGTGGCGGGCACGTGGCAAAGGGGCTACGTTCTGAGTGAGGAGTGTAATGAATGGCTGTGGAGCGAGTGGTAGATTTTGAATGTGTCTGATACTGTATGATGCTGTCAGGGTTAAATATGTTTTTCCTGTCAGACTGTGCCGGTGGCTGAGTCTATATTTTTTGAGATATATAGGAATTAGGAAAATAGCGTTGAAAGAAAAAACAGCCGGTGGAATTTTTTTGCCTTTCCCCAGCTGGGTGTTTTTCCCTGGTCCCGGCCGCTTGGCGAGGTGACGTTTATTGCCAGCGTGTGGACCGCGGGCAGGCTTCAGTTGGGGTTTTTGCAGGCAGGGTGAATTTTGAGGCTCCCGGGAACAGCGTTCCCGAGGAGCCCCACAGACACAGGGTGATGGCTGGCTGGGAGGCGGGCAGCCGAATGGATGGGGTGAGCGTGCGGGGTGATTAGCGTGGTAGTTGACTGCCAGTGTTGTTGAGTGGTGGATGGTTGATGATTGTGTTTCTGTAGCGGGTTGTATGTGGCCTTGAGATGTATACTTTTCCAGAGATGTAGGAGTAGCTGAAAAAACCAAGCGATGTTAGAATAAAAAAACCCCAGCTGGGGGATTTTTTTTTTCCTTCCCCCAGCTGGGTTTTTTTTTCCCCGGTCCCGGCCGCTCTGCGAGGCGATATTCATCGCCAATGTTTGGGCCGCGGGCAGGCTCGGGCCGGGGTTTTGGCAGGCAGGGTGAATTTTGCGGCTCCCGGGAACAGCGTTCCCAAGGAGCCCCACAGACACAGGGTGATAGCAGGCAGGGGGCCGAATGGATGGGGTGAGCATGTGGAGCGATTAGTGCGGTCGGTGACTGCAAATAGTGTCTGACAGCGTGTGGTGGTCGATTGTGTTTCTGTAGCGGGTTGTACGTGGCCTTGAGATGCATTCTTTTCCAGAGATGTAGAAATAGCCCAAAAAACCTCACACCATGTTAGAATAAAAAAAACCCCAGCTGGGGGATTTTTTTTTCCTTCCCCCGGCTGGGTTTTTTTTTTCCCCGGTCCCGGCCGCTCTGCGAGGCGATGTTCATCGCCAATGTTTGGGCCGCGGGCAGGCTCGGGCCGGGGTTTTGGCAGGCAGGGTGAATTTTGCGGCTCCCGGGAGCAGCGTTCCCGAGGAGCCCCACAGACACAGGGTGATGGCAGGCAGGGGGCCGAATGGATGGGGTGAGCATGTGGAGCGATTAGTGCGGTAGGTGACTGCAAATAGTGTCTGACAGCGTGTGGTGGTCGATTGTGTTTCTGTAGCGGGTTGTACGTGGCCTTGAGATGTATTATTTTCCAGAGATGTAGGAGTAGCTGAAAGAAAACCCAAATGATGTTAGAATAAAAAACCCCAGCTGGGGGATTTTTTTTTTCCTTCCCCCAGCTGGGTTTTTTTTCCCCGGTCCCGGCCGCTCTGCGAGGCGATGTTCATCGCCAATGTTTGGGCCACGGGCTGGCTCGGGCCGGGGTTTTGGCAGGCAGGGTGTATTTTGAGGCTCCCGGGAATGCTGTTTCCGGGGAGCCCTCCCCTGGAATGTTGGTGTGCTCTATCAGTGCAGGGATGCCTCTGTAGCGGACAGTCATAGGAAGATGATTGAGATTTGTGGAGCGGAAGGGTGTGGGGAGTTGGACTAGATGGCAGTGTGGTCAAGGACTGGCACGTGTAGCAAGTTGGTCTAACTGTATTGTAGAGGGTTAGGGTAGTAAATTGCTGCGGTCATTGTAGTTTGCAACAGAAACGTCTGTTGAGTGTTTATATGAGCCTATAGGTGGGGAAGAGGAGAGAGAGTTCATTGGGTGCAGCAGAGCTCGGTCATTGTCTGCCTGGGCACGCAAGTAGCAGAGAAACAATTTTTTGTGTGTAGCAGTGGCTTCTGTGGTGAGTGGAAGGGAGCAACGCAGAAAGGATTGTAGCTATGATTTTTGCATTTACAGGTGCAATGTGGAACACTAAGGGAGAGTGTGTAGAGGTTGAGTTAAGGATCACCTGGACTGAGTTAAAATGGACTACAGTAATAGCAGCTGTTGAGATCAGCAAGGCAGTAAGTCCTATTGTACTATAGTAGTAAATGGTGGAAGCGGAGTGTGGGTAATGATAATGGGTAATGTTCTCGGTGTCAGTAATGAGCCAAATGTATCTGGAAAAATGAGGGAAACTGAGGGAAACTGAAGCGTAGGACAGCGCAGGCACGTTACCACGTCAGCGCTCGATGGACCTGGAAATGACTGTACTAATCTAAGGGCGGCCCTCAATGTCCATAGGTAAATATGTGGTCCGGGGAGAAAAGGGCCTGCAGATATTGCCAGGTGTGGCTGGGGAGCCTAAGGGCAATGAAACGGGGTGTTGTAAATGACCAATTAAGGTGAAACAGGCACGTGAGGGCCAGTTGTACATCCCTTTAGTGTAATGCAGCTGTCAGTGGTTTAAAAGACATCATGTGTCTTAGTACTCGGAGCATAGCTTAATAGCGATAGCGTAACTGCTGATCTAAGAGGGAGGAGTAGTTGGAAGGTCTCGTAGAGCCATTGGTGGGTGTAACACATGTGTACAAACCGGACAGTGATGTTCACGGGGCAACGGAGGCAATGAAGGAACTGGGAGTTGTGTTGTGGAGAGAGCATCCAAGGCACCGCTAAAGGGAATGATAATGTGGACTTTTGAAGTATCCATCAGAAGTACTAGAGGTATCTCAGGTTGTTGAGGCCTAGTGCTCTGGAAAGATGTAGCATGCAAAATAAAAATTGAAATTGTAATTGTATTGAAGCGTAATAAAGTTGAATAAAGATATTAAAGTGTAATAAAGTTGAATAAAGATAATGGACTTTTCTGTCTCCAGTTCCTTTTATGAAGCAGTTTATTCCTGTGTGTGTACATTCTCTCAGTAGCCTTAGACTCGCTCCTAGTCTTGAAAATGTTTTGTGTTTATGTGTCATACCATTGTGTGTTTTTCCTCTGTCTTTGTGTTTGATAGGTGAGTCTTTTTGAGCGTTCGCATTTGCAGAACAAGCAGAAGTTGGAAAAAACACCTTTATTGTTGGCACAGTGTGTGTTTGTCTTTGTCTTATTTTTTGCTGTGCTTGTCTTAGTCACCTTTGGTTAAGACTGAGAATAACAGGGCAACAAAATCCGGCTCAGACGCACTTGTCATTGCTCATTGTGTGAAGTTTGTTTTCCCCTGGCGTGTCAGTTTGTTCTAATCCTATGTCTCAGACCTACCTTTGTTTTCTGGTTGGCCACCAGGCTCTCTGTTTCCTCTTTGTCTCTGTCTTAGCCCTGAAATAAAGTAATACTAAGAAGGGCCAAAAAACTCTGATTCAGCATCTGACTGAAGGTTTGTTTGCCCTTCATTACTGTGGTTGAATGATTGTATTTGAAATTATTTCTGAAAATAATTTTAGAGCAGCGTAACTTTGCACCCACCCTGGGAGTAATTTAAAGATTTGTTTAGAAAAAGAAAAAAAATTACTCCCAGGGTGGGTGCAAAGTTACGCTGCTGCACCAGACTTATTATTTTTAATATTTTAGTTAAAAATACTAAACACAAATAACACTCCACACAACCACCAAAAACCTTCCACACACACACCCCACCCACTTCCCCAATCAAAACCCTATCACCACCAAGCAAATTGCAACTGCGAGCACAGAACGCTATGATCCAGAAGTCCTCCCGGCACCCGGAACTGCGTCTCTATGGTTCCGGCACGGAACTCTATGATCGGGAAGTCCTCCGGGGCAGGGAAACAGCGTCTCTATGGTTCCGGCGCGGAACTCTATGATCAGGAAGTCCTCCGGGGCAGGGAAACAGCGTCTCTATGGTTCCGGCGCGGACCTCTATGATCCGGAAGTCCTCCGGAGCCCGGGAACTGCGTCTCTATGGTTCCGGCACGGAACTCTATGATCAGGAAGTCCTCCGGGGCAGGGAAACAGCGTCTCTATGGTTCCGGCACGGAACTCTATGATCAGGAAGTCCTCCGGGGCAGGGAAACAGCGTCTCTATGGTTCCGGCGCGGAACTCTATGATCCGGAAGTCCTCCGGAGCCCCGGAACTGCGTCTCTATGGTTCCGGCACGGAACTCTATGATCAGGAAGTCCTCCGGGGCAGGGAAACAGCGTCTCTATGGTTCCGGCGCGGAACTCTATGATCCGGAAGTCCTCCGGAGCCCGGGAACTGCGTCTCTATGGTTCCGGCGCGGAACTCTATGATCCGGAAGTCCTCCGGAGCCCGGGAACTGCGTCTCTATGGTTCCGGCACGGAACTCTATGATCCGGAAGTCCTCCGGAGCCCCGGAACTGCATCTCTATGGTTCCGGCGCGGAACTCTATGATCAGGAAGTCCTCCGGGGCAGGGAAACAGCGTCTCTATGGTTCCGGCGCGGACCTCTATGATCCGGAAGTCCTCCGGAGCCCGGGAACTGCGTCTCTATGGTTCCGGCACGGAACTCTATGATCAGGAAGTCCTCCGGGGCAGGGAAACAGCGTCTCTATGGTTCCGGCACGGAACTCTATGATCAGGAAGTCCTCCGGGGCAGGGAAACAGCGTCTCTATGGTTCCGGCACGGAACTCTATGATCCGGAAGTCCTCCGGAGCCCCGGAACTGCATCTCTATGGTTCCGGCACGGAACTCTATGATCAGGAAGTCCTCCGGGGCAGGGAAACAGCGTCTCTATGGTTCCGGCGCGGAACTCTATGATCCGGAAGTCCTCCGGAGCCCGGGAACTGCGTCTCTATGGTTCCGGCGCGGAACTCTATGATCAGGAAGTCCTCCAGGGCCCCGGAACTGCGTCTCTATGGTTCCGGCACGGACCTCTATGATCAGGAAGTCCTCCGGAGCCCCGGAACTGCGTCTCTATGGTTCCAGCACGGAACTCTATGATCCGGAAGTCCTCTGGAGCGCCGGAACTGCGTCTCTATGGTTCCGGCACGGAACTCTATGATCAGGAAGTCCTCCAGGGCAGGGAAACAGCGTCTCTATGGTTCCGGCGCGGAACTCTATGATCCGGAAGTCCTCCGGAGCCCCGGAACTGCGTCTCTATGGTTCCGGCACGGACCTCTATGATCAGGAAGTCCTCCGGAGCCCCGGAACTGCGTCTCTATGGTTCCGGCACGGAACTCTATGATCAGGAAGTCCTCTGGAGCGCCGGAACTGCGTCTCTATGGTTCCGGCACGGAACTCTATGATCAGGAAGTCCTCCAGGGCAGGGAAACAGCGTCTCTATGGTTCCGGCGCGGAACTCTATGATCCGGAAGTCCTCCAGAGCCCGGGAACTGCGTGTCTATGGTTCCGGCACGGAACTCTATGATCCGGAAGACCTCCCGGGCACCAGAACAGAGGTTAGAGTTAGGGGTTAGGGTTAGGGGTTAGGGTTAGGGGTTAGGGTTAGGGGTTAGGGTTAGGGGTTAGGGTTAGGGTTAGGGTTAGGGTTAGGGTTAGGGTTAGGGTTAGGGTTAGGGTTAGGGTTAGGGTTAGGGTTAGGGTTAGGGTTAGGGTTAGGGTTAGGGTTAGGGTTAGGGTTAGGTTAGGGTTAGGGTTAGGGGTTAGGGTTAGGGTTAGGGTTAGGGTTAGGGTTAGGGTTAGGGTTAGGGTTAGGGTTAGGGTTAGGGTTAGGGTTAGGGTTAGGGTTAGGGTTAGGGTTAGGGTTAGGGTTAGGGTTAGGGTTAGGGTTAGGGTTAGGGTTAGGGTTAGGGTTAGGGTTAGGGTTAGGTTAGGGTTAGGGTTAGGGTTAGGGTTAGGGTTAGGGTTAGGGTTAGGGTTAGGGTTAGGGTTAGGGTTAGGGTTAGGGTTAGGGTTAGGGTTAGGGTTAGGGTTAGGGTTAGGGTTAGGGTTAGGGTTAGGGTTAGGGTTAGGGTTAGGGTTAGGGTTAGGGTTAGGGTTAGGGTTAGGGTTAGGGTTAGGGTTAGGGTTAGGGTTAGGGTTAGGGTTAGGGTTAGGGTTAGGGTTAGGGTTAGGTTAGGGTTAGGGTTAGGGTTAGGGTTAGGGTTAGGGTTAGGGTTAGGGTTAGGGTTAGGGTTAGGGTTAGGGTTAGGGTTAGGGTTAGGGTTAGGGTTAGGGTTAGGGTTAGGGTTAGGGTTAGGGTTAGGGTTAGGGTTAGGGTTAGGGTTAGGGTTAGGGTTAGGGTTAGGGTTAGGGTTAGGGTTAGGGTTAGGGTTAGGGTTAGGGTTAGGGTTAGGGTTAGGGTTAGGGTTAGGGTTAGGGTTAGGGTTAGGGTTAGGGTTAGGGTTAGGGTTAGGGTTAGGGTTAGGGTTAGGGTTAGGTTAGGGTTAGGGTTAGGGTTAGGGTTAGGGTTAGGGTTAGGGTTAGGGTTAGGGTTAGGGTTAGGGTTAGGGTTAGGGTTAGGGTTAGGGTTAGGGTTAGGGTTAGGGTTAGGGTTAGGGTTAGGGTTAGGGTTAGGGTTAGGGTTAGGGTTAGGGTTAGGGTTAGGGTTAGGGTTAGGGTTAGGGTTAGGGTTAGGGTTAGGGTTAGGTTAGGGTTAGGGTTAGGGTTAGGGTTAGGGTTAGGGTTAGGGTTAGGGTTAGGGTTAGGGTTAGGGTTAGGGTTAGGGTTAGGGTTAGGGTTAGGGTTAGGGTTAGGGTTAGGGTTAGGGTTAGGGTTAGGGTTAGGGTTAGGGTTAGGGTTAGGGTTAGGGTTAGGGTAGGGTTAGGGTTAGGGTTAGGGTTAGGGTTAGGGTTAGGGTTAGGGTTAGGGTTAGGGTTAGGGTTAGGGTTAGGGTTAGGGTTAGGGTTAGGGTTAGGGTTAGGGTTAGGGTTAGGGTTAGGGTTAGGGTTAGGGTTAGGGTTAGGGTTAGGGTTAGGGTTAGGGTTAGGGTTAGGGTTAGGGTTAGGGTTAGGGTTAGGGTTAGGGTTAGGGTTAGGGTTAGGGTTAGGGTTAGGGTTAGGGTTAGGGTTAGGGTTAGGGTTAGGGTTAGGGTTAGGGTTAGGGTTAGGGTTAGGGTTAGGGTTAGGGTTAGGTTAGGGTTAGGGTTAGGGTTAGGGTTAGGGTTAGGGTTAGGGTTAGGGTTAGGGTTAGGGTTAGGGTTAGGGTTAGGGTTAGGGTTAGGGTTAGGGTTAGGGTTAGGGTTAGGGTTAGGGTTAGGGTTAGGGTTAGGGTTAGGGTTAGGTTAGGGTTAGGGTTAGGGTTAGGGTTAGGGTTAGGGTTAGGGTTAGGGTTAGGGTTAGGGTTAGGGTTAGGGTTAGGGTTAGGGTTAGGGTTAGGGTTAGGGTTAGGGTTAGGGTTAGGGTTAGGGTTAGGGTTAGGGTTAGGGTTAGGGTTAGGGTTAGGGTTAGGGTTAGGGTTAGGGTTAGGGTTAGGGTTAGGGTTAGGGTTAGGGTTAGGGTTAGGGTTAGGTTAGGGTTAGGGTTAGGGTTAGGGTTAGGGTTAGGGTTAGGGTTAGGGTTAGGGTTAGGGTTAGGGTTAGGGTTAGGGTTAGGGTTAGGGTTAGGGTTAGGGTTAGGGTTAGGGTTAGGGTTAGGGTTAGGGTTAGGGTTAGGGTTAGGGTTAGGGTTAGGGTTAGGGTTAGGGTTAGGGTTAGGGTTAGGGTTAGGGTTAGGGTTAGGGTTAGGGTTAGGGTTAGGGTTAGGGTTAGGGTTAGGGTTAGGGTTAGGGTTAGGGTTAGGGTTAGGGTTAGGGTTAGGGTTAGGGTTAGGGTTAGGGTTAGGGTTAGGGTTAGGGTTAGGGTTAGGGTTAGGGTTAGGGTTAGGGTTAGGGTTAGGGTTAGGGTTAGGGTTAGGGTTAGGGTTAGGGTTAGGGTTAGGGTTAGGGTTAGGGTTAGGGTTAGGGTTAGGGTTAGGGTTAGGGTTAGGGTTAGGGTTAGGGTTAGGGTTAGGGTTAGGGTTAGGGTTAGGGTTAGGGTTAGGGTTAGGGTTAGGGTTAGGGTTAGGGTTAGGGTTAGGGTTAGGGTTAGGGTTAGGGTTAGGGTTAGGGTTAGGGTTAGGGTTAGGGTTAGGGTTAGGGTTAGGGTTAGGGTTAGGGTTAGGGTTAGGGTTAGGGTTAGGGTTAGGGTTAGGGTTAGGGTTAGGGTTAGGGTTAGGGTTAGGGTTAGGGTTAGGGTTAGGGTTAGGGTTAGGGTTAGGGTTAGGTTAGGGTTAGGGTTAGGGTTAGGGTTAGGGTTAGGGTTAGGGTTAGGGTTAGGGTTAGGGTTAGGGTTAGGGTTAGGGTTAGGGTTAGGGTTAGGGTTAGGGTTAGGGTTAGGGTTAGGGTTAGGGTTAGGGTTAGGGTTAGGGTTAGGGTTAGGGTTAGGGTTAGGGTTAGGGTTAGGGTTAGGGTTAGGGTTAGGGTTAGGGTTAGGGTTAGGGTTAGGGTTAGGGTTAGGGTTAGGGTTAGGGTTAGGGTTAGGGTTAGGGTTAGGTTAGGGTTAGGGTTAGGGTTAGGGTTAGGGTTAGGGTTAGGGTTAGGGTTAGGGTTAGGGTTAGGTTAGGGTTAGGGTTAGGGTTAGGGTTAGGGTTAGGGTTAGGGTTAGGGTTAGGGTTAGGGTTAGGGTTAGGGTTAGGGTTAGGGTTAGGGTTAGGGTTAGGGTTAGGGTTAGGGTTAGGGTTAGGGTTAGGGTTAGGGTTAGGGTTAGGGTTAGGGTTAGGGTTAGGGTTAGGGTTAGGGTTAGGGTTAGGGTTAGGGTTAGGGTTAGGTTAGGGTTAGGGTTAGGGTTAGGGTTAGGGTTAGGGTTAGGGTTAGGGTTAGGGTTAGGGTTAGGGTTAGGGTTAGGGTTAGGGTTAGGGTTAGGGTTAGGGTTAGGGTTAGGGTTAGGGTTAGGGTTAGGGTTAGGGTTAGGGTTAGGGTTAGGGTTAGGGTTAGGGTTAGGGTTAGGGTTAGGGTTAGGGTTAGGTTAGGGTTAGGGTTAGGGTTAGGGTTAGGGTTAGGGTTAGGGTTAGGGTTAGGGTTAGGGTTAGGGTTAGGGTTAGGGTTAGGGTTAGGGTTAGGGTTAGGGTTAGGGTTAGGGTTAGGGTTAGGGTTAGGGTTAGGGTTAGGGTTAGGGTTAGGGTTAGGGTTAGGGTTAGGGTTAGGGTTAGGGTTAGGGTTAGGGTTAGGGTTAGGGTTAGGGTTAGGGTTAGGGTTAGGGTTAGGGTTAGGGTTAGGGTTAGGGTTAGGGTTAGGGTTAGGGTTAGGGTTAGGGTTAGGGTTAGGGTTAGGGTTAGGGTTAGGGTTAGGGTTAGGGTTAGGGTTAGGGTTAGGGTTAGGGTTAGGGTTAGGGTTAGGGTTAGGGTTAGGGTTAGGGTTAGGGTTAGGGTTAGGGTTAGGGTTAGGGTTAGGGTTAGGGTTAGGGTTAGGGTTAGGGTTAGGGTTAGGGTTAGGGTTAGGGTTAGGGTTAGGGTTAGGGTTAGGGTTAGGGTTAGGGTTAGGGTTAGGGTTAGGGTTAGGGTTAGGGTTAGGGTTAGGGTTAGGGTTAGGGTTAGGGTTAGGGTTAGGGTTAGGGTTAGGGTTAGGTTAGGGTTAGGGTTAGGGTTAGGGTTAGGGTTAGGGTTAGGGTTAGGGTTAGGGTTAGGGTTAGGGTTAGGGTTAGGGTTAGGGTTAGGGTTAGGGTTAGGTTAGGGTTAGGGTTAGGGTTAGGGTTAGGGTTAGGGTTAGGGTTAGGGTTAGGGTTAGGGTTAGGGTTAGGGTTAGGGTTAGGGTTAGGGTTAGGGTTAGGGTTAGGGTTAGGGTTAGGGTTAGGGTTAGGGTTAGGGTTAGGGTTAGGGTTAGGGTTAGGGTTAGGGTTAGGGTTAGGGTTAGGGTTAGGGTTAGGGTTAGGGTTAGGGTTAGGGTTAGGGTTAGGGTTAGGGTTAGGGTTAGGGTTAGGGTTAGGGTTAGGGTTAGGGTTAGGGTTAGGGTTAGGTTAGGGTTAGGGTTAGGGTTAGGGTTAGGGTTAGGGTTAGGGTTAGGGTTAGGGTTAGGGTTAGGGTTAGGGTTAGGGTTAGGGTTAGGGTTAGGGTTAGGGTTAGGGTTAGGGTTAGGGTTAGGGTTAGGGTTAGGGTTAGGGTTAGGGTTAGGGTTAGGGTTAGGGTTAGGGTTAGGGTTAGGGTTAGGGTTAGGGTTAGGGTTAGGGTTAGGGTTAGGTTAGGGTTAGGGTTAGGGTTAGGGTTAGGGTTAGGGTTAGGGTTAGGGTTAGGGTTAGGGTTAGGGTTAGGGTTAGGGTTAGGGTTAGGGTTAGGGTTAGGGTTAGGGTTAGGGTTAGGGTTAGGGTTAGGGTTAGGGTTAGGGTTAGGGTTAGGGTTAGGGTTAGGGTTAGGGTTAGGGTTAGGGTTAGGGTTAGGGTTAGGGTTAGGGTTAGGGTTAGGGTTAGGGTTAGGGTTAGGGTTAGGGTTAGGGTTAGGTTAGGGTTAGGGTTAGGGTTAGGGTTAGGGTTAGGGTTAGGGTTAGGGTTAGGGTTAGGGTTAGGGTTAGGGTTAGGGTTAGGGTTAGGGTTAGGGTTAGGGTTAGGTTAGGGTAGGGTTAGGGTTAGGGTTAGGGTTAGGGTTAGGGTTAGGGTTAGGGTTAGGGTTAGGGTTAGGGTTAGGGTTAGGGTTAGGGTTAGGGTTAGGGTTAGGGTTAGGGTTAGGGTTAGGGTTAGGGTTAGGGTTAGGGTTAGGGTTAGGGTTAGGGTTAGGGTTAGGGTTAGGGTTAGGGTTAGGGTTAGGGTTAGGGTTAGGGTTAGGGTTAGGGTTAGGGTTAGGGTTAGGGTTAGGGTTAGGGTTAGGGTTAGGGTTAGGGTTAGGGTTAGGGTTAGGGTTAGA